>NC_140975.1:40308863-40373863 GCF_056783735.1 Eptatretus burgeri
AAAGAGAGAAAGAGAGAAAGAGAGAGAAAGAGAGAGAACGCGAGAGAGAAAGAGAGAGAAGAAGAGAAGAAGAGAGAGAGAGAAAGAGAGAAAGAGAGAGAGAGAGAACGCGAAGAAAGAGAGAAAGCGAGAGAGAGAACGCGAGAGAAAGAGAGAGAGAAAGAGAGAACGCGAGAGAAAGAGAGAAAGAGAGAGAAAGAGAGAAAGAGAGAACGCGAGAGAACGCGAGAGAACGCGAGAGAACGCGAGAGAACGCGAAGAGAGAACGCGAGAGAACGCGAGAGAACGCGAGAGAACGCGAGAGAACGCGAGAGAACGCGAGAGAAACGCGAGAGAACGCGAGAGAAAGAGAGAACGCGAGAGAACGCGAGAGAACGCGAGAGAAAGAGAGAGAACGCGAGAGAAAGAGAGAACGCGAGAGAGAAACGCGAGAGAAAGAGAGAACGCGAGAGAACGCGAGAGAACGCGAGAGAACGCGAGAGAACGCGAGAGAACGCGAGAGAACGCGAGAGAACGCGAGAGAAAGAGAGAAAGAGAGAGAAGAGAGAGAAGAGAGAACGCGAGAGAAAGAGAGAAAGAGAGAAAGAGAGAAAGAGAGAGAAGAGAGAAAGAGAGAACGCGAGAGAAAGAGAGAAAGAGAGAAAGAGAGAAAGAGAGAAAGAGAGAAAGAGAGAAAGAGAGAGAGAGAGAGAGAGAGAGAGAGAGAGAGAGAGAGAGAGAGAGAGAGAGAGAGAGAGAGAGAGAGAGAGAGAGAGAGAGAGAGAGAGAGAGAGAGAGAGAGAGAGAGAGAGAGAGAGAGAGAGAGAGAGAGAGAGAGAGAGAGAGAGAGAGAGAGAGAGAGAGAGAGAGAGAGAGAGAAACACACAGAGAGACAGAGAAACCAAAGGAACCCACATTCTCCCATATTATGCTGGTCTTTTGGAAAGAATCGCCAGCATTTTGTGCAATGTTTCATATCAGAACAGCATTGAAACAGATAAGCACAATTCACAATGTCGTCACAAAGATACTTCTCTAACAGGTGGTATATCCAGTGATGTACATCCAGCTGTGACAATTATGGAAAAACGTTATACTGAGGAAAATTGGCCACAACATAATAGACAGGATAAAGTAATACAAAAGGGCAGTCAGGTTAAAATAATTTAAATTCTAGAACATACTTCGTACAAACAAAGGAAGCACACCAACTTAGCACTGGTTGAGTTAACAGCACACGATCAAGTATCAAAACACATTATATGCTACACATTAAGAGGTACGGACAGGTAACGCAAACATGCAGGTGCCCCAAACACATTAGTGTTTCAAAGTTCTTCAACGAAAACGATTTTATTTTCTTTCTTATAGTCCTGAGCCATAAGAACAGCTGAGCACAAACCACACGAAGGTATAATTATCCTACATATTTGCATTCCAATCACACAATTAATACCTCCACTTTGTTTTCCTTCTCTGCCTTCCCCACTCCTCACCCACTCTCGCTCCTTCGTTCCATCCCTCCGCAACACATACATTTGAATATAGATGCAATGTTGAATGACAAAAGTTGCTTAATAATGTAACTATACACTATTTAACATTGAGGTCTATGATAATTTATTTGTGGGTGTACGTTTGAAAGGCGAGTAGGATGGCCAAGACTCCCAGAGTATTCACACTCACCTCTGAGTTGTCAAGCCTGTGTTTGAATCCAGAACCAGCTATACACTATCACCATGGTGTTCAGCAGGCAGGACGAGGCATCAATTTGGGCACTGTCCCTTCCATGTACATTACACGCTCAGTGTTCCTTCTGCCGGCATGATTTGGTGTACGTTAAATATCCTACGGTGTCCTTCATGAAGAGTAGATGAGCTATCGCCGGCACTATGGTCAAATTACAAATTCTTCGCATCTTCAGTCGAACATAAAGCCTGGAGAGCTGGTTTGTGAAAGACTTGGGGCAAAAGACACGCGCATAAAATTGGCCCATTGTATGTTTCCAGCAAGATGACCCAAGTAGCAGCATTTGATTTAGTAAATGGGATTAAAGCAGAATGGGATGCAGATATGACAGTGGAGTATAAGTTTAAGTGGAGTTCCAGTGGGTGTCCTCAGGTGGGTGGGAGGATTCATAAATTTCTCATTACATTATGATTTTCCTCCTGTGGAAAGCTCTCTCTCTTTTTTTTTCTTCTTCTATCTCTCTATCTCTATCTCTCTCTGATTTGGCATGAGCAGTTTCACCATTGACCACGTGTCAAAATATTGTTGCGGGGCCGGGCGTCGGCCGCGAGCACGACCGCTAGATGAAGCTGCGGTGTCGGCTCGACCGGAATTCAGATCGTACTTCTTTGGAAAACTCCAGAAAGTACGAGTCCCTTTTTGGACCGTGAAGGGTCAATATTTGGTACAGGGTTATTCGCCAATTTTCAAAATACCTAGAGACCACGTGGCGATCTACAGAGTATTCACACCCTCGACGGCACCCGTACGGAACGAGCTGCTTAGCGTACTCGTTCGTGTGCGACCCGAGCGGTTTGATCGCCGAGTTCCGTCGGTCTGATTGTCCCGTTACAACGGCCACGGAAGTGGCCTGCTAATTCCCCAGCACGCGACAAGCTCAGTCAATGGAAGAATGGACATGAACGAGCTGAAACATTGAACAAATGGGGTTTATTTATACAATAATGGGGGCAAACGAGGGAAGCACGTAAGGCAGAGCTAAACTGAATATAAGAAATGCAAGTATATACAGAAAAGGCACTTAACAGTTTACTACTTAAAGACGGGGCCCCAGACACACACGCGCACACACAAATACCCCAAAATGACCGGACCAAATGGTCTTGATTGAGACCTATCTTGGACCTGTCCGCCTCATGCGGTCTTCAAGCTGGTCGGTCCGGCGAGAGGCGAGCCGAACCCGAACACCGGTGGGCGACCCTTGCGGTTCCTGCGGGGACTGGCGTCGCTCGAGCTCTCCGTCGTGGTGAGGAGGATAAGGGCGGCGTCGACCACGACCGACCAGACAGGCTCCCTGAGACAAGCGCTCCAGCAAGACGGGATGTCCAGGCCGGGGAAATGCTCTTTCGTCCAGAGCTCTTCAGCTCTTCCACTCCTCTGCCCTCTCTCTCCTCTGCTCTCCTCGTTGACCAGCTTCTCGCTCCCCTTTTATGCGTCTCCGCCGGCTCGACCCCTCCCCCACTTGGTCCACGGAGAATCCCGGGGCTGTTCTCATTCTCTGCAGCACTGCCGCAACGGTCGTTTCTGTTGTCGTGCCCCCCCCCCCCGCCGGCTCGACCCCTCCCCCACTTGGGCCGCGGAGAATCCCAGGGCTGTTCTCCTCTGCAGCCCTAATGTAATGGTCGTTTCTGTAGTGGTGCTGATTTATTTTCCAATAAGACCCTAACTATAAAAAATTAATCACAGCGCATGGACATTTATTTACCCATTAGACAAGGGAAAGGAAGCTATCTATAAAACACATACTTACCGATATAACTAATTTATAGGACCTGAATGTTGTTTGCGATATGTTTCCAAATTCGTAACAATATTACCCACCTCCTGGTGGTGTCAGCAACAGTAAGATTTTTGCCCAAGTCATTCAACAATCGGCTATCCATGCCTGATGTTTGACTGAAGGTGGCACAGGAATGTGGAAATTATTGGTTCATGGTTTGGCATTCAGTTTCCACATTGTCTGCTTGCTTTTGAATACTCGAAGGTGCAACACGTACCATAAGGGCTCAAAATGCCAAGAAAAAAAAAAAAAAAACAAGAAAAATTGTCTTATCGAGAGGAAGCTCTGTTGCTCAGTAGAAACAAAGGTAGAGACGGGATGATGCTGACAGGACATAAGAATAAATAAATAAAAACACCGAATCTCAGAAAAATGAAACAAAATCTGAGTTCAAAGAGGTCTAACAGGCAAGAGACACTGAGGCTCACAGACAAGCCAGAAACAGAAGAAGCAATGCTGCTACAAATCCCACACGTGTGTGGCACAAGTACCTCGCTAGTTTACAAGAAGCTAACAATAACAGGATCCTAACATCACGAAGTGAGTGGACAATTAGCTCAGGTTTGGTCACCATATCCCCTTAAAGGCAGTGAGTGCGAATCGTACATTATCAAGAATCGAACATCAACAATTTCAACTAATCTATTCATCATTTCAAGTTTTTTTTTTACGTTGACAGTGGAGTTTTGTACCTCATTTCCTGTGGAATCCCGGAAGTAAAGCAGTACATTATCTTCGAGCAGGAACCAATTCTTCAACCACTGCAAAAAAAAAATAGCGCATGAATTTAACAGCTGCAGTGGCACAATGGGAGCAGAAGCAAGCTTGTCATTGCTTCGTGTTATGTGTGTGCACACAAGCTTTGTTGTCATTAGAATTCATTCCTGTTATGACACCAGAACTCACTCAGTATCGTCCACCACAACTTGCAACCAAAGTGAGTCAAGCAGCAGCAATGACCGAACGAAGCCGAATTGGAGTGATGTCGACCACCATTTAGATACGTACAAATTGGATCATCTCGATTTCTGATTTTGCAAGTTACAGCAACCATGTTTTTTGGGGTGATACGTTAAGGCTTGGTGGCATTCAACCTACAACTGAATTTGATGACAGGCTTTTCTGATGTTGCTAATGAGAAGAAAAAAAGAAAACAAGGCCCGATTATAATTCCACCACATTTGATCTTGCATCTCAATCAATCATTTCATGGATAAACAGGTGAAGGTAGCTCGTATGGTAGAACAACCATCTGACCTGTCCGTCGCCATCCATACGTGCCAGCCATCCCCTCTTTGCTTTTCCAGCAAGATCCTAAAACACAAAATTGAGAAAATAATTGGAAACTTCATCTTTCGACTGAATCGTGGAATTTTATGACACTGGCACAAAATGCAAGGCATCCATAGCAAAAAATATACCATCAGAGATGGGGAATCCCCCGCCATTGAATGAAAAAGGTCATACATATTCCAGATAATGAGGGAGGTGAATTGGAAACAAGACACCATTTGGTCATCATCTCGAAAAAGTTCCCCAGGGGTGAGGAACGTAGTAACCAATAATAATTGAAATCAGATAAGCGGTTTTCCATTTATTACAAAAAACATTTTTTTCAAGATGGCCGCCCCAGTCGGCCATCTTGGATCCAGCCACGCCCAAAACCAATAGGGTTCTTCCTTTTCAGGTGGTACATGTGTGACCCAAATTTCAAATCGATATGGGGAACAGTTTATGAGTTATCGCACTCACAGCTATAAATGTTGACGCCCGGACGGACGGACAGCCGGACGACCTGGGTGACAACAATATCGCCCATCCGCCACGCGGCGGGGGATAAAAACAAAATGAAACCGATTACACAAATAACTATGTATAGCCATTTAACCCTCTCGTACTGAGACCGGGTCAAATAATCTGCTTAGAATGCACAAGTAATGCTTCAGGAAAATTTGGGGTTTTTTAGTTTTCAGTCGACTATAAATGTTTGCAAAAACTATTTGCTTTAATTCATCATTGTGTAAGACAAATATCTGAATGATTCAAGCCTGTTTCATTCGCAGCTGCCCTTGATAAACCTCCACTTGGACCATTAATGTAGGGTGATTCCTGACAATATTGTGACGGTTCTGCAAAACAATCATCCCCAAGGCAATGGCACACGACATATAGTAGCTCTCGAGATAGGTATGTCGTTACTATTCGTTTTAGATCGTCCTTCCCTTCCGTGTAATGGGTTTATGGGTCAATATGCATGGTGGGGGCTTCAGGGCAGGTTTTTTTTCTTCCTGCTTTTTGCCTCTTAATTCTGCGCATGAGTCTTTTTCAAGCATGTATGCACGCCAAAGACCACAGCAAATGACAGCCATTAGAATTCACGTGCTAAAACGATTCAAATCGCGCGCCATAACTCACCAGGCATTTCACTTCCACCTTAACCATATTCGAACATTTCATATTTTCATGGCCCCAAGGCCACAACATTTCATACACCGTCAAGACTCCTTTATTATAATCATCACACTACTGAACCACAATCCAAACTCACCTACATTCGCTATCACCGGCTCCACCATAACGAATGATCACAACCACAACCACAACACCAGAACTCACCGCTATGCGGACGCTAACATCACCTCAATCACAGTCACTGCCGACGACCGCCACCGCCTTTTGGGACTGACAGGGAACGGGGGAGCGCAGCATGCCATTGCCGATGCTTGGGTCTGTGCAATGTAAAGCAGTTCCTGCGGCTCGATCTGGATCACGTGGGTGATCTCATGAGAGCCGGGATGCTGCTTCGGCCTGGAATAAAAGCCAGTTATCTTACATGGTGTCATAAGTTAACCGGACCTGCTGCTTTCTAACAAGCGACCATCCATAAGTACGGTATAGCGTTCCGAACTTGGAATACCCGACTATCGATTGGGATGCAGCGGATTTATTTGGAGAATTTACTCGGTTTCGAGACCACGTTCAGTTCCCGTTCGTGGGCCCGCTATCGGAGCTAAACCCAAAGCAAAAAGCTAGATGACTGGGCACGTGGATTGGTGCTCATGGCCGTGAGGTTTATAAAACGTTCACATGGGAGGAGACTGAGAAAGATGATCCCTACAAAGTACTCGGTCGTTTTGAAACGTATGTGCAATGGAGAAAGAACAAGTAGATCGCGCAGCACCGGCCCAAGTGGCGGAAACAAGAATGAGGAGACCTTTGATAACTTTGTAAAGGATCTGAGGATCATTCTGATGGACTGCGAGTATGCTGATCCCAAGGACATTCTCATAGATGCAATCATTGTTGACATTTTTGAATGCAGGGTGCAGGAAAGGTTACTGGATCAAGGTGAAGGACTGTCACTAGCAAAGGCCTTGGAGATTGGACAACAGTTTGAGTTGTCTCACAAGCAAATCCGCATCGTGCCGAATGAAGATAACTATGAACTTGGAGTGTCAGCTATCACAGCTCAGCAAATCGCATCCCAAGCCTTGTGCCTCATCACCACAGCTGCAAGCATTTAAAGCATGCGGTATATGTGGCAAGGATGAGCGGCTTTTGTGGAACCAAGGGAAATGTCCTGCAGTAGGCTCTGCCTGTTCCGATTCCAAACGCCCAAATCAATGGATGTTGATCTGCCGTAGGCGACAGCGACTGGGCAAAACACTCCACGTCAATGCTGGAGAAAACAAGGAACAACTACCTGAAGGCAATTCGGAGGTTCTTCGAATATACAAGGTTGACAACATCGGCACTCTGGCAGATGTACAAATGGTCCCAGACTGTCAGTCAGTGGCATTACGAACATTGCCTTCCCTATTGATACAGGGGCAAGATACAATCTACGTAAACTCACGGACTTTCAAAGACTACCAGTTAACACTGAACTTCACAAATCTAAAAGAACCCTGAGAACTTACTCCAACCACACCATTCGGCCAGTTGCTTCTACGGATCTTTCCCTGGAATTTGAGGTCTGGAATAGCTTCATGCGAGCTGGTCAATCTGGATCAGGAGAACGTGATAGCGGGCGAGACTGCTGAGAACCTTGGCCTCATTGCTCAATTGAGTTCCCTGGTGGGGGTTTAGTCAGCGGATGATGAATCAGTTCCCCCAGAGCTACGAGATTTTCCTGATATCATCGGTACTTCAGGGTACCCTACCAGGGGTCTACCGAATCAAAATACACCCAACAGCCAATGGGGTTGTACATGCTGCACGTCGGTAACCCACTGCGCTAATGCCTAGGATCATCAAGGAATTGAACAAGATGGTAGATAACGGCTTCGTAACTCCAGTGGAGGAGCCAACTGACTGGGTGAGCTCAATGGTAGCCGCAGTTCACATTGGCAAGCTAAGAATATGTTTGGATCTTAGAGATCTCAACAATGCCATTAAACGTGAACATTATCCCATGAAGACGGTTGAAGAGGTGGTCTCCAACATACCAAAAGCCAACTTATTCTCAGTATTGCATGCAGAGAGTGGGTTTCTGAAGATTCTCCTGGATGAGGAGTCATCAAAACTGACGACCTTCAATACACCGATGGGTCGTTTCCATTGGCCGAGGCTACTATTTGGATCAAAATGTGCCCCAGAAATATTTCAGCATATCATGGATCAAATGTTGGATAGCATTATTGGAGCCACATCGATCATGGACGATATCTTCATTGCAGAATGAGATCGAGATAATCACGACAGCATTTTAAAGCATGTCGTGGAGCGGGCCTACATCCTACAACCTCAAATTGAACATGCAAAAATGCGAAGTTAACCAAAAAGAGGTTCAGTATGTCTGGCATCTACTTACTGCAGACGGGCTCAAGCCTGATCCCTCAAGAATTGAAGCCCTTCGTTATATACCTATTCCACGGAATAAAGAGGATGTGTGGCGTTTCCTTGGAATTGTTGCTTACCTGGCTAAATTTATTCCTCAACTGAGTGAAGTTAATGCACCACTTTGAGCTTTACTGAGAGCTGATCATATTGTGACGTCCACGGGACTTGAACAGTCCCGCCAACGTAGAATGAGCCGAAACGATGGAGGCGGTTTATTTATTTATAACCCAAAGATGGCGGTTTTAATCGCTCTACCCCAAACGGGACGAGGAAGGTGGCACGAGTCGCTTTTCACTGAGTTGATAACGTTTATTTCTCTAACCAGAAATAACAAGACTCGGCAAGAAGAGGGATCCGGGGCGATTTGACGGGATTGTGGTGTGGGTTCGGGCGTGGGGAAAACACAAACAATTCCAATGGATATACCAATCTCAAACCCTCTAAGGCACCAGGTACACACACACACACACACACACACACACACACACACACACACACACACACACACACACACACACACACACACACACACACACACACACACACACACACACACACACACACACACACACACACACACACACACACACACACAACGTAGCTGGTCCTGGTGGTCAGGCTGGCCCGTGGTGTGGACGCAACAGTCCCTGGATTGGCGTCGGACGAGCTGGCGTTGCGCTCGTCAGGGGCAGGAGACACAGTGGTGCTGTCGACCTCCTGGTCCTGGCCCAAGTCTGCTCACAGCCGCCAGGGAACCAGTTCTGGCGCCAAGTTGCGAGCAGGAGAGGGAGGCAGGTCCGCCCGCCGTTCGACCCCGTACTCAGAGCCAACCGAGCTGAGGCACGAAGCACAGCAGGGCCTCGAGACACGATCAAAACAGGATCGAATCAGCCCAAACAGCACGCTCCCAGCACAACAGCCTCCACCAGAACAGTTTTTCTGTCCCGATCTTCTTCCTCTTCACCTTTTCCCCAAACAGAGCCTTTTTATCCTCGAGTCCTCGTCACTTCAAATCGAGCCGTTTTTATTGGCCCTCCGCCGTCGCCTTCCGCCAATCGTGATCACGGGGCGGAGCCATCCGCAGCACTGTCCTGTGACGTCACGGCAAGCCTCCAGGGAATACTAAAAGGGGTTTACGCAGACACACTTACCCTATCCCGTATCCCTAACTAATTACGCGACAATTATCATTTCCCCCTTGAAGAAATGGACATTTACTAGACAACTTATCACCACTGAATTGCTACTTATTACATCGAGATCCTGGTACACTCGAACAGCATGGCATTCCTAATTAAACATCCTAATTACCCTTTGAATGCATACCCCCCCTCAAACGTAACAATATTTTTGACTGGCAACCTGTACAGGAGCAAGCTTTCCATAAACTATTGGATCTCTGCTGTCAGCAGCCTGTACTGAGATACTAGGACATGAAGGCACCAGTAGACATCCATGCGGATGCAAGTCGAAGCTGTTTCGGTGACGTCTTGATGCAGGAGGGGAAGCCGGGTGCATACACTTTGCGATCCATCTCGGAGGTGGAACAATGGTATGCTCAGATTGAAAAAGAAATGCTTGCAATCCTCCACGTCTGTATGAAATTCCACTACTACATATTTGACAAGACAGTGACTGTATTTACGGATCACAAGCCACTTCAATAGCTTTTCAAAAAAAAACCTTCTGTCTGCTCCCATGCGTCTGCAGAGGATGCTGTTACGTCTGCAGTGGTACGATCTCGAGGTAGTGTACAAAAGTGGCAAAGGCATGCAGCTACAAGATGCACTATCTCGTGATTATCAGACTCACCAGTTGTTGGGACAAGAAGTCAATCTGGAGCAGATTTCTATGTTAGACTTCATTTCCATCACCAAGGAGAGGTATGTCCAGCTGCAGGAACAGACTCGACAAGAGTTACAACTTCTGTTGGACGTGATCCACACTGGATGGCCCAACTATCAAAACGAAGTTCCCATTCCATTGTGACCATACTGGGATTCAAAGAGTGAGTTAGGTGTGTCTGATGGAATTAATTATCTATCAAGGTATGCGTATAGTAGTGCCACCTAGTCTCCATCATACACAGCTCTCACCTTGGTATTGTAAAGTGCAAACAGCGTGCTTGGGAAGTGCTCTATTGGCCAACAATGAACCAACAATTCGAAGAGGCAGTGAAAAACTGCACATGTGCAGATTACTAAAATAAGCTTCCTCCGGAACTGCTCACACCGACACAAATTCCTGATTTACCATTCAACCAGGTCGCCGTGGACCTATTCGAGTACGAGTCAAAACAATCCATTTTGGTTGTCGATTATTATTCGAAATTTATAGAGAAATGTGAGCTCAAGGGTACGAGAAGCCACACGATGATTGGTGCTCTAAAATCCATCTTTAGTACATATGGTATACCTGAGGGTCTTCAGAGCGACAATGCATCCTTGTTAGTGTACAAAGAGTTCAAATCGTTCTGTTTTGATTACGGCATTAACCAAACTATTTCCAGCCCTTGATTTGCTTGTGCTAACAGTGAAGCTGAAAGAGCAGTGAAACTAACAAAAATTGTGGAAGAAAGTGGAGGACAAACATCTGACTTTGTGAGACTACCGCACCACTCCCCTAGGACACTTGGTCCCGTTCCCCTGCACAGCTGTTGATGAGTGGAAGACCACGTAACAAGCTGCCTTCAAAGCGCAGCTTACTTGTACCAAAACCCTACAGCTTTCATGAGGTTAAACGGCATTTTGACATGGAAAAGACCAAGTAAAAGTTCTATCATGATTGAGTAGCACAAGAGTGGCCACCTTTTCCGGGTCAGCAAGTCTGAATGGAACCACTTCCTGGCACTAGAAAATGGATTCCTGGTGAAATCATGCAAAAATGCAAGTCCCCTCGGTCCTTCGTGCTCCAGGCAAGAAACCGTTTGTTCCGCAGGAATCGCCAACATCTCTGATCTTCAAACAAGCTGGCCAACCACACTGGCTGTGTGTACGAGCCAGAGATGGGAAACTCGGATGATGATGAACTTCCTCCCCTTCTCTTACCAGCAATGGTGATCACTGCAATGTTTCTCCTTTGCCCCCCTCCCACTGTTGTGCTGGATGAACAGCTCCACGAGCCTGTTCCTTCTACTTCTCACTCAGGCCTTGTTGTAAAATGGCTGAACAAACCGAATCTTTGATTTGCTTCAATTTTGTGTGGGTGGGTTGCTATGTGTGGGTTTATTATTATTACTACTACTACAATGTGTGTTCATATAAATTGTTCATTTGTTGATTGTAAGTGAAATCCAATCTTTAAATTGATTTTCATTTATTTATTTTCATTCTGAAGGAGAGGAGATGTAATGTAAAGCAGTTCCTGCAACTCGATCTGGATCGCGCGTGATCTCATGAGTGATGGGATGCTGCTTCGGCCTGGAATAAAAGCCAGTTATCTTACAGTCTGGATGTGGACATCTCACTTGGAGAGCAAGTGTGCGCTGAACTCAATTCAACGCGTCAGTAGCCCTGATGCTCCACTCAATTACGGCCCCCATTTGGTACACGTTCATGGCTGGAGTGTGTGACCAAATGCCTGGCGCCATGTTAATTGTGGAGCTCAGCCACCTGTAAGAGCACAGAGCAAATAGACATTTCCGCTGCCGAACATTCACATTCTGGAGGCGTTCGTGATGGTTCTCGGCCTTGTGTGCGTTCTTGGGTGATCCTTGGTTGGTTCAACCGACAGAGCGTGGTGGAACAGAGTGAACGGGTCAGACTGGAGCAGAACAGAGTGAATGGGTCAGACTGGAGCAGAACAGAGTGCACAGAGCAGAGCGCTGGACCAATGCAGGAATCAGGCTGAGCGCAGTTATTAGAGCATTAGCAGTTATGCGTATAGATTGCCTTACACTTCATTAAGCCTATCTTCTCACACGTTCTTTTCTTTCCTTTCCGTCTCGTCTTCTCTGGATGCATGTTCATAAAAAAAAGAGCATCAGTGAATACCTGGGCCCACTAATCCACATGTTACATTTTACTCTCTGCACATCACTTAACTATCATTTGCCTATCATCGCTCCCTCATCGCATCGCACCTCCTCCGCCCACGTACCTTAGATACCCTCAGTTTTCCTCCTCGGCGACTGGGTTTGCGCAGGTCCATCGACCTCGCCTGTTAATAAAGAGGTCGCAAACATGCAAAGTAGTGATAACCCTGCCAGGAATGGCAGTACTAATCGGCATTCATGGTCAATTAGCAACCTGCTGAGCCAGAGTTATCCGTGTTTGGTGGCCTCAGGACCGGGTGGCCAGGAGGAAATCAAGCGCTTCCCCTCGTGGCAAACCTCGAACTCCGAGCCGTAATAATATTGTTGCGAATTCGCGCCCGCCGGCGTGCGAACGGCCACGTGACTCGAATCGCGGCAGGTCACCCACCGGACGGACAACTCTGTCGTGACCCTCTCGGACTAACGCCGGGAGCTAGTCACGGGTGGGCCTTTCGGCCTCACCACGATCGTGCCAATCGGCCACCCGCGTGGGATAGGGTTGTTCGCCAAACTCGACCTACCTAAGTACCCACGCGGAGGGTAGACCGGGCGATCGCACCTCGCCGCAGGTCGACCCCGGACACGGGCCGCTTAAGCGACCCGTTCCGTACTATCGGGATAACCGAGCGGTGTTATCGTCGGCCTCGGCGGTTCTGATTAATTATCGGGCGTATTAAGCCCACTACCAACCCTTAACGTGAAGCAAGATGGAGATTCAACTAAAGAAAAGACGAAGCGAAACGGGAAAACAGTTCAACATAATGCACATTAATTCCGCGGCACACGGAAAGCACACATATACAATTAAAACAATTATGCACAAAAAGCAGATGTAACAAAAGAAACAATGACGCAGAGATACTACCGAATAAGACCGACACATGGCAACACTTAACAGTTTTACTTCACCAGACTGGTGCCACACATACACACACACGTTTACACAGAAACAAAAGAAAAGGGCCACCCTCAAAGACAAGGGGGCAGACAGGGCCTTTGGGCCAATATTTGCACGGGACCTGAAAGAGCGGTCAGGTCCGCGAGACCGGGTGGGTCCTACCGGTGTCTTTGTGATGAGCCGCAAATGTGGCAGCGCGGCGGTGCCCTGACTTCGTGCTCCTTCGCGGGTTTCGTTGGCACTGCTTGGAGTGGGGTGGGAACAGAGCCCCCTTTTCGCACTATCTCAGTGCGGGGGAAAAAGGGGGGGGAATTGTTGATGCTCTGGGGAAAGAGTATAGCCGGCTTGCTTGGGTCCCGTGACGAGCGATTCCACCGCGACCTCGTCGCCGACCGCCGTCTTCCTTGCCTCGGACCCGAGCTCCTCAGTCTCTTCCCCCAATTCTCCTCAGCCGACTGCCGAAAACCACCGGGACGCCCTCTCCTCCCGACTAAACTCCGCGCTCCAAACTGCCTCTGCCCAAAACTCTCTCCGCTCTTCTGCCACTGCAGACTCTCCGCTCTTCCAAGGCCGACTCTGCCCAAACCGACTCTGCTTTTCTGCCACTCTCCGCTCTTCTAAAACCGACTCGACCCAAACTGACTCTGCCGAGATTCGCCTTGCACTCGGCGCTTTATAGGCCGGCAGGAGAACCCATATGCAAATTTCTGGATCAGGACGAGCTCAGGGGTGGAGCCACGCTCGCCCATTGGACGGAGGAAAAGGGGCGTGAATCTCCCCTGATCCTAGAATTTGCATATCTCGATTCCACACAGACGCGCCTGGAGGCGGGGCCAAACCGCCCCGCGCTTGCTGATTGGACGGATCAGAAGTGGGCGTGCAGCATTCCTGATCCGAATTCTCCTCGGAAAGGCCGCATTTTGCACTCGCGGCTCGGCGCGCGTCCCGTACGAGCCCAGGACAGCCTGACGCTCGGTGCTCCCAGGTGGTGTGGGAATGGCCGCAGAAGGAGAGAGGTGAAGGTGGTGGAGGGTTTATGGTGGTGGTTTATGGCCCTGGTGCCGTTTGGAATGGCGGTGATGCGATGTTTGCGGGAGCGAGTTGTGAAGGTAAAGATCGTGGCTGTTGGCGTTGTTGTGAAGCGGCGTTGTGGTTGGTGGTTGTTGTGTGATGGCGGTTGAGACGTGGTTGGTTCAAAATAAAGATAGAACAGAAAAACGGCTATCTCAAAGGGTCGCAGCCCGAATGAATCACATTTATTCCCTCTAAACAACGGGTTTGGGCTAACTACACTTGTACTTACAGAGATATCTCACCTACGGGACCTGAATGGTGGTTTGCAAATTTCCTCAACCGCAACAATATACAAGTCTGAATCTTACATCATCAAAGGGTAGTGCATGTAACTCTCCTTAAAGCATGACTCACATTTGCTCTACGGCTAGGATACGGTGGCTGTACCCCCCCCCCCCGAATTGACAGAAACGTGCGGCGGCTGCAGAGTTTCTGAGGTGGCCTCAGGGTGGCCCTACGCCGTATGGCTATCTTTTACAGGCCGGAGGGGTCTCCGTGGAATTAAAGCACGGAGTAATAACTTTTTTCATTTCTCGGTTGGCCGTAGCAATTCGACAAGCCGTAGCCATGACGTAGATGTGTTCCATGTCGACCGTACGTAGGGCGTATGGTGGGCTTGCGTTATTCGTGCGTTTTCCGTAGGCTCTTATCAATGAAAAATGAATTTTGCGAACCCCCAAAAAATTACGGCGGCCGCACTATTTCCACGTTCGCCTTAGGGCCCCCTGCGGACACCTTGAGGCTACCTTGCGTCTGCCTTGAAAATTCTATGGCCACCGCAGGGACCCCCTAAGGTCACCGTGCGACATCAAATCAAAGACCGTACGGCACCCCCACATTTTCGGTCTCCACAATTTCTAAATACCCCATGCGGCTACCCAAAAAATAAAAACACATGTGACTGCTACATTGTGTGACCGTGGAAATACTGCGGCCACCCTATAATTACTAGTGGCCGTAGATTTTTTAGACCCTATGGCCGCCGAGCCAAATGTGACTGAAGCATTACCAACCCACCCCTCACCCAAAACAGTCTTTTTCACACACGTTAAAATTTTTTTTTTTTACAGAATCTTGGGCTTATTGTGGAATGTACATGCACATACACATCAGCACAAAGCCTCAGAGAAACAAAACAAGAATGGCAGGGATTAGGACAATGAGACAAACCAGCCATTGAGCGTGGGGGAAGTGCCGTCACTTCCTGGGGCACTCTGGGTACCAGCGACACCTCAACAATGATGCTGCCTTTCTCGCTACACTCAGCAGGGCGTTTCCAAAGCAGGAATTTTCTCCTCCCTAACGATACCAACCTGTGGGAACTGTCTGTGCTCTTATCCTTTTTAAATGCTGAACGTCAAGCAAATAAGCAGCATGTACAATTTTTTAAGTCTTTCGTATAACTCGGCCAGGGTTTGAACCACCAACCTCCTAAGCTCGGAGTGGATGCTTAACCATTACAGTGCTACAATTTATACTTATAAGTCTCATTTGATTTCCAGCATGAAGCCTCAGGGCAACAAAACAATGGCACAGATTACGACGACACACTGTCAGTAGGCAGACATGCATTTTGTGAACTCAACTCAACATCGACATGAGGAAGGCCTGGGCTTAACTCACCACCTCAGTAGATTTCGTGCTCCGTCTGTCAAGTGACCTGGATCGTTGGGAGATCGACTTTGGAGATGCACATTCTGGTTCGTATACCTTTTCATGTTTCCCCTGCACACAGCATCTCACATTTAAACAAGATCATCCAAACGGCTAACTTATGGCTCATGGGTTTTTTTTTAAATGACGATGAGATGGGACTCTGATAGGTAAACATTTGCGGTACCTTCTCTGCTCTGCAAGCTGAGCGGCCGCGCCGAGGTGCCACATTATAATTACACCCAGCTCTGCTTTGATCCTCAATCCGACCAAATTTTGCTGGAGCCTGGACCTTCCTGCCCAGATCCAAAGCAAGGAATCACCAAAGCAGGCCGGTTGCTATACTATGATTCATGCTAGAAAACGTGGCATCTTCTCACCTGCGTTCCTGACCAAAAATCCGCTCCACTTCATCGCGTCCCGGGCTGCGTGTGCGAAGCCGCTGCTCAAGCCGCCTTCGCTCCACGTCGAATGCCTGCCGCTGGCTGATTCTTCGTGCACGTGGAACATCTGCCAATGCTGCATATTCACGACCAGTACGCCGACCCTCACGGGTGCACGCTTCCCTGCCAATTGCCAACGTTTGAGAACCAGCTGAAGACGTCACCAACGATGCTTCTCTTTGGTCCGAGCTTGGAGACCCAAACCCTGCATTGACCTCAATATGTCCCTCCACTTGCGCCGCCTCATGGTCGGGTGGTGGAGAGTGGATTGGAGGTTGCCCTGAAGGTCTCGGCTTTGGAGAGGTTTTCTGATAATAACTGGGTCCTGAAGAAAGGGTGGAGTGATTTGTCATCAACTGCCAGGGTTTTTGTCTTTACATCAGTTGCACAATTTCACCAGGTACTTGCAACATGCTGTTACACTCGATATCCCCGTGACAGGAAACAAGATCCCACTCAGCCTGGAGTTAGCTGCAAGCGAGGGTAAAGATTACCTGCAACTTACCTTTGTCCGACTCATGTCGACTCGTGCCTTGGCCTGAACTATCCACTCTTGTTCTTCTGGTCACCTGCTTTCCCTGGACATTTGAAAGTGCCATTGGTGATGGATTGTGATGCCCAGAGTCCGACGACAAGAAGGACAAATCCTTGCTGTGACATTGGCAGGAATTTGAGGACGTTAGAAAATTAAAAACAAATATGTAAATAAAAAGGATAAACTTTTTGGATTTGTAAATATATTGAGAAAATTTTAGGAAGGGGCAGAGGTTTCAATGAGGATTAAATAAAAAATAAAAAAGAGGGTGGGGGCAGGAAGCGATATGTCTGAAGAGGTACTGGCTTGAACTGTTTTTTTTTCTTTTTTTGGCACAGCCATGGTATGGTTCAAGGTAAATACAGTAGAAAACCCAGTAATGTTTGTGCAAGAACAATGAACAAACACGAGCTAAATCTCAGATTAAAATGGCACAAGAGGGGAAGTTAAGGACGAGTGGCCTTGGAAAGGATGAGCTGAGGGGAGGATGGACCAGTAAAACACGAGGACATTACTTGTATGTCATACCCCGTATTACCAATGACCAGATGAACGCACCTGTATCCCATGCAGATTTTAATAGATTTTTCAAATACTGAAGAGGAGAAATTGTTAAAAACAAATACAAGTACCGGAGTAAGAAGCCATCTTTAAGCTTATGTTTCGAGCTACTTGGGGTGGAGGCAAAATGAGAATTGAGATGAGGAAAAATTAGCTTTGCTGCAACTGTGTTTATACCTCATCAAAGCTCGATAAGAAATCTAAGGTGGGCGAGGAGGAGAAAACAAGTCACACACACAAGCATGCTCACCTCCTGGCTGAGAACCCGCGTGGTTCGGCTGGTTCGCGGTGCCAAGCAACCGCGGAGGTTTTTGGCACGCGATGCCCCCGAGGGAAACAAACTGCGAAAGACGCAAAACCCACTGGCAAGTTGTGCAGAATGTAATCGGCCACAGGAACTGATCTAGGCAGAGAGGTCCAGAGGGGAAGAGAGAAGTGAACCCTCTTGCAAGAGGGAATTGTTTGGGGAGGGGGTGGGTGGGTGGAGGGAAGAGGGCAAGGCAGAAAGCCTTGTTCAAACAGGTATGACAATGAAACCTGTCTTGCCAGCTGACTCCGTGCCTGCCAACATTTACCTG
Organism: Eptatretus burgeri; assembly: GCF_056783735.1. Taxonomy (NCBI): domain Eukaryota; kingdom Metazoa; phylum Chordata; class Myxini; order Myxiniformes; family Myxinidae; genus Eptatretus; species Eptatretus burgeri. Next base: position 40,326,989 of record NC_140975.1, read on the forward strand.
ATATCCCCTACCCTCACCTTGTAGTGTGCTCAAGTTTGAGCGAGTCATACAAAGCTTATGAAAGGACTTCTGATATCCCCCACCCCCATGCCTCATCCTGCTCACCTTACCCTCCTGTTGTCCCCCCCCCATGCCTCATCATGCTCACTTTACCCTCCTATGTCCCCCACCCCACCTCATCCTGCTCACTTTATCCTCCTGTGTCTCCTCCCCTCCCAACCTCATCCTGCTCACCTTACCCCCCTTGTCCCCAAGCCACATCCTGCTCACCTTACCCTCTTGTGTCCCCCACCCCCAAGCCTCATCCTGCTCACCTTACCCTCTTGTGAACCCCCCTCATCCTGCTCACCTTACCCTCTTGTGTCCCCCACCCCCAAGCCTCATCCTGCTCACCTTACCCTCTTGTGTCCGCCCCCCCCCAACCTGCTCACCTTACCCTGCTGTGTCCCCACCACCTCATCAAGCTCACCTTACCTCCTACCTCCCCACCCCCTCCATGCCTCATCCTGCTCGCCTTATCTCCTATCCCCCCTTTTCCTTTATTAAATGGCCTATATTTACCTCTCATACACACGTTGGGGAAACATCAATCTTTGAGGATTAATGGTTTTAATGACTGGACTTGAAAGTTGCAAGACGGAGTTGAACTTGAAGGTTGGAATGCGACACCAGCCTTTTAACGACACAATTAAGGGGGCGGGGAGGGAGGGGGCGCTCCTTGACAACGTCACTCGGGTTACCTGTTCAGGCTATCTTTAGTAGCAGCTGAAACACAAAAGAGCATCTCTAACCATTCTTCTCCGGAGTCTTCGCTCTGCCAATCACCCGTGACATTTCGAGTTGCTGTGTAAACAAACACCACGCACGTCCCTCTCCTCCAAATTCACCCCCTCGTCCAGAATCCCCCACTTTTCCTCAAAAAAAAAACCCACCGCGGTATTTCGGAGGCTGAAGAAAGTGTATACAAACGGTAAGCAATCATTTCTTTAAAACACCAACAATTGACACAGTCACAGTAAAGGGCCCTGCAACTTGAGCGAGAGTGAACCGGACAAGTTTCCAAACCTTCTCTCCAACTCGGTACAAGAAAACAGCCCACGAGGACGTCTGTCCGGGTCAATGAGAAACCACAATTTCAAAACACGAAGTATTGTGAAGTAAAATAAATCAATTAGCCACAAAGCCACGTGACTGCCCACACACTCGAGGGGAACCAGCACCACAGCATTGTCGGTGTTTCTACACCGCTTGAACAGCTGCCGTGAGTAACGTTCCACAAATCCGGCATTTTGAAGCAAGATCACGTTTAAACTGAAATAAGATAAAGGTGATTTAACGCAAAAGGTTGTTTAAGGAAAAAAAAAAATAATAATAAAAAAAAAAGAACAGAGAGGATTCTGTGGTAGAAGCCTGGAAAAACTTTCATCGTGGTTATTAATATACATCGTTGTGATGTGAAAACAGCAATAAAGACATTTTAATCCCTTTAAGAGAGGAATGTGTGTGTGTGTGGTCCACATTCGCCATGGTTACCTCACAGGAAGGCTCGTTCGTGTGTCCCTTCCACCTGCTTCTCACGGTCAAAGGAACCCGTTTCACATCTGCAGGCCTCGGGTTTAACCCTTGAGATGAATCGATTTGAGAGTAATTCAAACAATGGGCAGGAAGCATGTTGGCGAACAAGAGGGAGGAGGAAGAAATAAATACCCGTGCTTGTGTCACGCTCGGCTGTGAAATAAAAATAGAGTAATTAATGGGCGCAGATAAAAGAACATTGGCTTCAACCGTTCATCCAATAATATAAACTCATTGAACTACCCGAGCTCTCTACCTGTGGCTGCACAGCTCGTGTTCCCCCACCGAGAGACGGCGCGGAGCACAGGAGGCACAGATAAGGCATGGTTGGGAGGGCGAGGGGTGTTTAGCAAGTGGGCATAAGTAACGGTTGTAAAGGGAGGGTGTGATATTGCGCTAGCGGGGAAAAGACATGGTTATTGTCATAGGGGGGCGTGTGTTGGGCCAGCCGGGAGAAGGCATGGGAAAGACGTTCTTGGTGGTGAGATGGGGAAGATAACTGAGGAACGAAAGAACGTTCAACCAGATGCAAAGGAAATATTTCAAAATGTTCAAAAACAAGATGGACGCGTCACTCGGAAGTTTTCAAAAATAAATAAATAAATAAATGACTAACTTTACACTGTACTTCCAAAAGTTTACTACAAGAAAAGCACAACACACCAGTTTCAAACGTTCGAAAAACAAAACTTAATGACATCATCACGGCTAAATAAAGCAAATTTAAAAAAGACGGTACAATCATGATACTTTATTCAGGGTTGGAGATCAAAAACTTATTACAGGTGAGCAATAACAGAGAAAACGTAACGGGTTTTTTGGGGTGGGGGGAGGGGGGGAGGGTGAGGGTGAGGTTGAAAATAAGGACCTCATTTCTCCACAAAGTACAATGAACAGAGATTAGCCACACTGTACAGCAAAGCTGTGATCTAGCTCAGATACCCTTATCATACAAGAGCCCCAATACTTGGTTGATATTGTCAGATAGCATGGAAGGTCAAGCACTCGACACCCAACGATCTCGGTAGACATTTGCGCCTGACCTTCAATAACGGTATTGAACGAGGTCGAAGACAACTCGAGCGGGGTGGGGAGGGAGCAGATCCATAGAAACTGGACAGCTGCGCAAGGCTGCCTCTTAGAGGGGGGCATGCTTTGAACATGGTTAGGGTTTGTTTTTGTTTGTTTGTTTTTCAACTACGTGAAAAAAAAAAGTTAGACAACGAAAATGTCAGATGCCCTGGGCTCCGTGTGATGCTCAAAAGTCCCGCTGATGGTAGCGCTCCGGACAGAAATATTGTGTGACCACAACGCGGTTTGCAAACTTGCGGCCGCTCAAAGCCTGTTGTGCCTTCTGGCAGTCCTGCACCGTGGTGAACTCCACAAAAATCTGCGGTGGATGACATAGGAGGATGCAAAAAACTTTCAGAGCACCAGATAAGTGGAATCATGAGCGTTATCAAGGGAGTGAGGGAAGTTGTCATCGATAATGAACACGCAGCACCGTGAGTGCTCACCTTTCCGCAGCCCGGTACGTCAATCCCATCGACTGGCCGCGGTATTTCGATGGAGTGCACGGCGCCGTACTTCCCGCACTCTTCGCGAATATCCTCAAGAATGTCCTCGTACTCTTCCTCATCCACCAGTTCTGCAGCGGTCACCATATTCATGAGGCAAAGCACCTCTGTGGATTGTGTTCCTCCCTGCTGCACTTGGCTCGACTGCAATCCGGGAACCTGCAGTGTGACGGGGGTCTGCACAACAGAGTGCAGTGGGAATTCAAGGAAACCGGTTGTATAGCAAGTTGAAAAATCAGTAATCAGAAAAGAACGTGGAGGAAGCCCGGAGTGGAGGGAAAGATTTTTTTTTTTTTTGGCAATTTTACAAAGGAAACTCTGTTGATGTCAGAACACAAGACGCAATTGGCTGCGACTCTTTCCGGAAGAAAGGTCCATAAGGCTCACCGGATTTGGGAGTTTTGCACCCACGCTCGCCCTCTGCACAATCAGCTTCTTCTCTCCCAGTTGCATTCCATTCAAGCCTGCGATTGCCTGAGGGGCAGAGAAAAGACCAGGCTTTCTGGGTAAAGGCAGAAATGACACCATAATGGCCCTTTAACAAAGTCCCAAATTATCGATTGTTCTGCTGCATACGGTGAAATGTACCTGATCGGTGACATTGACATCTGCGTACTCGCAAAAGGCATATCCCTTGGAGAACGACGTGGCACTATCCTTCACTAGATTGAAGGCCTTGAGAGGCCCAAAGGAGATTAGCAGCTCCTTAACCTGGTCGATGGGAGGGGGGAGGATAGGAGGACAGACAGTAACAATAACCAACAGTTTACAAAACAACCCATCACTACTTAGGGTAATTACAAAATTTTTTTTTGTGTTTCTCCCAAAACTGAACCACAAAGTCAAATCGGCCAAATGGCTGAATCGACACTCGCGTTGGGAAGAGATTTTGAGTCGATTCTCAGACTACCGATTTGTAACGGATAGGCTCAGAGGTTCCAGATGGAATGCTGGCTGAGCAGTAAGGCAGGGGTGGAGAAATGTGCGACCTTAACGTAAATGGCCAGCCCAGCGAGCACAGCAAATGGAGCCTCAAAGCAACATCAAATGTCCTACACAAAGAGGGGCACGGTGTACGGAACGGTTTGGACAATGCCTCATCACCACCAAACTGCACCGTACGGTTTGTAGAGAGCACGTGGACTCTCAAAAAAAAAACCCTGCTGTCCTGAGCCGGGCCCTGGGTCTCGGGCCCATGTGTGGTACCAGCCACGTGGTTTAGCCAACCTGTGGGGTTTACTTGCCTTGGTTGGGCGAGCCCAGGACAATGTCGCAGAGGAGCACAGTACTATTGCCCAATTGGTACTAAGCGCCAAGATTTAGGCTCATATTCGCCCCTAGCTGGGGAATGAGAATTCAGGGAAGAAGAATAAAACAGCCATCAGTATCAGAGGCAAGCTAGAAATGCTTGTTATTGCAATAAACACAGCCAATGCTACTACAGCTGAAAAATTGATTGGTATTTGCACAGTTACTTTGGCTGCCGAATGACCAGACACCAATAACATGCGTATGCTTTTGATGTCCCCACTTAGCGTTTTCTGACGCAATCAAAGCCCAAATAACCACGAAATGGAGCCTCACCTGTCAACTCACTGTCTTTCTCACTTTCCAATTCAAATCTTGAAAACCTAAAAAGCCTGTGGGGGGGACCTGCAAAGCCCTGCAAAAAGAACGCTGTTTGCCCTCCTTCGGTAAGGAAGGCAAGCCGATCTTCTATTCCTTGGCCACTTCCGTGCATGAGAAAGTCTTGCCCTTACGCCCTACAAAAGTAAAATAAAAAAACAGGAGGTGGTTGCAGCTTGCTTCTATCTTGAAAGCCTCAAAACAAGGGTTTCCGTGGATCTCTCTTGTCACCACAACGTGCCACTGCGGCAGGGAAAGCTCGCCGCTGGCTTGGTGCGAAGCTCCCTCAATAGCACACCATGCAGGACCTTACCTTGAGGAAACACAACTCGCTTTGAGGGGAGGGGGGAATTAAATTAAGAGTCACTGCTAGGTCGGCACAACAGGCAACATTGGTGCCGTGCCTCACAAAATTCGGAGAAGCCATGATGCAGCGCGGCAGAGACGTGACTTGTTTAATCAAAGTCGTGCGTAGGAACACAGCCCAACAAGCCCAGGACACCCTGTTAACTTAACCAACAACAGGTGCATCGTACTAGTTCTAAGGTTTTAAACCTTCATACTCTAACCTAAACCACAACCTTTCAATCCCTCTCCCTTTCTACCCTACACATCTCATTTTACAATACACACTCAAATTTCAAACTCCAGTTGCACTCAGTATTACGCTCCAAACTCCAAATCTTGCACCCCTACCTCAACCCACCCCCCACCAATCAAGGATGGACTGTGGCCAATTACAACCCACACCAAAATTATCTGAGAATATTTTCTAATTGCTCAAAGGAATTATTGATAAATTTTGAAAAGGTGGAGTTTTGTAAATCCATGAATCAAATAAAAACAATGCCTAAGCTGCCATTTAACACCACCTTCAGTCCTATACGGAGTAGGCTGCCATGATCACAGAGGCAATTGGCAAAGCGTCTCTCACGCAGTTCTAGAGCAAGAGTGTAATGTCAAAGTGGTCAGCTGTCAACTGAAAATGCGATTCCATCAAGGTGTGTGGTGCAGTACCGTAATGATGATGACTTGCAAGATGAGCTGGTGTTACTGTAGGAAGGGCTTAGGGATGGAAGAATATGATAGGAAGGGTGGGGAAGCAGTGCTGCTTGTGGTCACGTCTGCATACCTGGTCATCACTGAGGTACGAAGGCAGCCCTCCGATGAACACCTTATGCGGCGAATCCTGCACAACGGTGGAAATCACACCTGGGGAGCAGGCTGCAGTCAGTGGCACCAACGCAGAATCAACAAGATGTCTGTAACGCGCAAGCTGCCCCACAAGGGGGAGCACGCAGATGTTGAGAGGGCAAGACCCTCACTAATACCTGGCACGTGCACGGGTGGCGCTTCCACCATGCCAGGGAGTGGCTGGTAGTCATGTGGTCTCCGTAGTTTCAGCGGCTGGCCCTGGAAGATTATTCCATCAAAAGCCAGAGCCTGTGTGGTCTCGTCAACGGAACGCAGCTGTAGTTGGGTATAAAAAGAAAACTGATGTAGCAATCGTGAGCCTCAAATCAGATACATATTATTTGTATAATATGACATTAAATTGATGCGGTTGGGACAATTCATCGTTCAGCGACACAGCACAGCCAACCAATGGATCGATTGAAAATATTTTTGGCCACAACTGTATATGGGGCATTCCATGTCAAGTGTACACACCCTCCCGACACTAATACCTCATTTTCTCCCCATATGTTGGTCATATATTCACTTGGGTGAAAAACCTCAAAATACCAACTTTTAGACCTGTGGGCCCATCGGGGCCCATTTTAGGAGCCCCCCAAATTTGCACGTGCATGTGGAAAATTTATGTACAATATACTGATATAGTGTATTGGAAATCTTGTGTTCAAATATTGTGCTATGTATTGTGGTGTATTGTGTGTCCAGCACCCGAGTCCCCCAGCATAAATCTTTGCCATGCGTGAACCCATTGGGATCCCATTTACATTTATGCTGAGGTGTTGGAGTATATGACGGGGTATTCTCACACGAAAAAAATCGGGACCATCGGTTTGGCTGGGGAGCAGGGGCCCAAGGTCAAAGGGCGCCCCAAACTATAACTTTTTGAATTACTGTTTGAGTGATTTTACTTTATGTGATTCGAAAGATCTCGCTTTTACGAGCATTTTGATACCAAGATCAGCCAAATCGGACCACTACAACCTGTGATATGGCCTCTGGAAGATTGTTGGGCAGTCGGGGGCGCCCAAATTTGGGGGGCCCCTAAAATGGGCCCCGATGGGCCCACAGGTCTAAAAGTTGGTATTTTGAGTTTTTTCACCCAAGTGAATAAATGACCAACATATGGGGAGAAAATGAGGTATTAGTGTCGGGAGGGTGTGTGCACTTGACATGGAATGCCCCATATAAGAAAGCTTAGTCAGGCCAGCTGTCTATCCAATCTGTGGAAAGGAGCATCACACACAGACGGACGGGCAAACAAGTGTATTATTATGTAGATATCAGTCGTCAGGCCGGCTCAAGGTCCAAATGCAGGACATACCTCGAGGAACGCAAAGTTTTTGTCCAGGTTGATTTGTACAGCCAGCACTGGATCTCCTGGGGCTGTGTTTAGACCAGCCAATTTCATCTGGTTGTTGAAAAAGTCCAGCATCGCTTCCTGTATGTCCACCTCACCCCATTAACACAAATAAAAACACAATATCATACATGAAAAAAAACATTAGAAAGCACGGCCTCATAGAAGATTAAATAGCAGAGGAAGAAGTGGTTTAGACCGACACAGCAGGGCTGAAGGGAACAAGTGCGAAAGGCACCGTCATATTCTTACTTATTTGAGGGCTGGGGAAGGAAATTGAACATATAGACTTTCTAACCGGAAGAAAAGCACCAAAGGAAACTATCTAATATAAATTAGGCACATTAATTTGTTTTACATTTTTTGCCTAAATCACAATAAAAGAAACAGTTTTTAAAAAGCGATTAGAAAAACCATAAATGGTGAAATTATTATATATCAACATCAATTTACACTATATTTATTTCAGACAATATTAGAATGGTGTGTGCTTTGAACACATCCAGAGGAAAGTGGTTGTTTTTCTCCTCAGAAACCCAAAAGTTCCCAACACTCAATGAAAGCTTCCCTTTGTACTTGAGAAGGGCAACTCGAGTGGTTCTCAGGAAGAACTTCTTTTCTTCATTAATCTTATGTTTCACGATATCGGGGATGAAATATTCTTTGAGAGTGTGGAGAGGTCCAAGATTGAAATGGAGATAGATTTCTCTATTGAAGTTAACAGAGTGCAAATGCCGATCTTTGCCACCGTGCATTTTCATGATGCTTCAGACTGTTTCACATCTCGCCTTGGAGAAGGTTTTGCTCTGAACATATTGGTAGATATCGATGAAATACTTCATGGAAGGTTGATCGCCATAGATCTGGATGTAGGACTGTCAAATCTTCTCCTAATTAATGCCACAATCTTCTCTGATTTTTCTCCTGGTATGATAATTCACCAAGAAGCCACTTGATGTGCTCAAGCAGGTTGGTGAGTCATTGCAAAGTCTCCTTGTGAACATCGCCTGAGGATATGTATTATAAAACTAGAAAGGCACTCAGTTGAGCGCTTACCTCCATCATGCAAATGCCTAATCCAGTAGAACATATTGGACCCAATACATTTTTGAAATATCATGCGACATAACATTTTTGGAACCATCTCTCAATGGTAAAGAATCACTTTAAAAATAAATAATAAAAATCTCGTATCCGGATTTGGATTTGGATCTTCACCAAAATCGAATCACACCCATCCTTGTCTACCAAGTTTCGTCCGAAATCATGTTCAACTTTTTGAGATATCGTGCTATATACAGTCAAGCGCCGCATTACGACGTTTCGGTCAACGACAGACCGCATATACGACGGTGGTCCCATAAGATTATAATGGAGCTGAAAAATTCCTATCGCCTACAGTAGTGATGTTGTAGCCGTCGTAGCGCTGCCAGTCGTATAAAAGTACAGTGTAGCTAATGCAATTATGTACAGTACATAATACTTGATAATGATAATAAACAACTACAGTATGGCAGTTATAACGTGATTGCTGAGGTCCATAAAATGTCATCGCGAAAAAAGCGGGGTCGTGCTAAATCGGGATTTAACAAAATCAGCGTTCAAACTGACCCAATGTTGACCTAGCATCCTAAAACACCCCTATTTTCCCTGTTTTTTGCACGTTTACCTTATAGCAAGTAAATTACCTTTGCATTAAAGCAGGGTGATGGGGAGTGAAGGGGGCAGCAAGGTGAGGGGGAGTGAAAGGGGCAGCAGGGTGGGGGGGTGAAGGGAAGCAGCAACGGGGAGGGGAAGAGGGTCTGTTGCCCCCCAAAAAGAGAACTTGCCCAAACAGTCACAAAATAGCAACCAAATCAACAATCAGATCAGTATGTTGGTGCAGTAGCGTGGCCAGGGTGGATACACCAAAGAAAGCAAGTTAACCATGACAAACTATCGACTCAGTTGTGCTCATAGCACGAGGTTAACATGTCAAATGATCGTACCTCAGTGGCTCCAAAGGGTATGTTTCCAATGTACAGGCGTCGTGCCTGTCGTGTCAGCTGGCTTCCTACCACAGGCATAGCCGTGGGTGTCACTGTAAGGCCGGAAGAGCTTGTAGTAGCGAGCAGAACAGTGGCAGGGATCTGCCCAGCAGCTAGGAGACATTTGGAAAACATCAAGATGCCTTTCTACATTTAATCGCCGAGAATCTGCAGTTAAAATGCCTCTGTATGCCTCAAGTTCCACAAACCAAACTAATGCATTGGCACAATTCGCTAATCTCAGTCAACATCATCAAAAATTATCTGTTCAAGTCACTATCTTTTTGCAATTTTAATTGAGGTTGAACTGTCATTTTCTTTATTGTGCTGTCACAGAATGACTTTTCAAGTTCTGGTGTGACAAACATTGTTTGAGGAGGTACCAGACTCGGTGAGTGCCATTGTGGTTGTACCGTCTGCTCAAAGACTGGGAGTTTGGAAGTTCCATTTTGACCCTGGCCGAGTAAACCAAAGAGTTACAAGCGTACTGCTTCGTCGCTTGTTGCCAAGCAATTTTTATTTATTTATTTACAGGAGTGAGGCACATGGACCATGATGTATTTTTGGAGCCTGCATAACCTGGAATAACCTAAAAAGTTATTTCGTTAATTTTTTTCTTTAATACCGATATGAGCCCACCAATACATCGATATGGGAGGAAAAAAAAAAAACACAAAAAAACAAAAACAAAAACAAAACAAAACTAGAGGGGGAGCACTCGGTAAAGTGCAAAACCTCCGCCGCCAATACTGCTGGGTCACTTAAGTGAACCTGATATCCTATTCATTGTAGGTCAAAACGGATCACTCTACTGAACCACGATTGAATAAGCTAAACTAGATCGACGTGCATGTAGAAATGCCAAAAAAATAAAATCGAAATTTTTTTGAAAAAAAAGGTGCAAATTTTTTTTTTCTCTCCAACAAATTTTTTTTTGGGGGGGGGGGGTGGAAATCACTTAAAACATGTAGAAATGCAAAAAAAAATCAAATATTTTTCAAATAAAATCGAATTTTTTTTTGAAAAAAAGTTGCAAAATTTTGTTTTTTTTTTTCTCTAACAAATTTTTTTTTTTTTGGTTGGAAATCACTTAAAACATGTAGAAATGCAAAAACAAAAATTCCAATATTTTTTCAAAATGGCCACCATAGCGGCCATATTGGACTTTGGACCAAGTCCAAAATCTAATGGCATGATCCTTGGACCATACCTAAACCCCCCCCCCACCAAGTTTCGTCGAAATCCGTCCAGAAGTTTTTCCGGAATACTGTTCATAAACAAACAAACAGACAGGGGTGAAAACAGTAACCTCCGTCCATCTTCGATGGCAGAGGTAAAAAAAAAAACGACACCGCCAGAGCCGAAAGGACACACATAAGATGGTTAATGGTTAATGAGATTAGGAATGGTTAATGAGAGTAATGAATATTATGGGTCAGAATTGGGGATGACATGTTATGGCGGTGCACTCCGTGCTTGAAGCCCTGGAGGGAAGATTGAGACAGAAGTCTCTCATAGATGGGGGATATGAAAAAATTTTTTTTTTAATGATTTGAGGTAAATTACCTACATTTTGGAAGTTTAACCAGGAGGGGATTACTGGAAGAAGGCCTCCAGTTGATGCGGAGCATCAGAGGACTGAGTGAGAGAGCAGAGGAAGCAATGTAGGAGAATAGATGGTAGAAAACAGAGACCACTTACCTGCCTGCGATGCGAGACCCTGTAGTTTGGCCTCATCATGGGAGATTCCAATAATTATGAAAACTTTAGATTCCACAGAATTCAAGAGAGATGGATGCAACGCTGGGGGCGCCAGCCCATAGCAGAGAGCAGCACTCCATTTAGCTGTGGACAAAGGCTTTAGAGTTTAGAGGATAAAGCATGGGTAACCCCAGTGGGTTGGCATCCCATCGAGTAAGGGAGGTGGAGGTAGAGAAGGAGGATTTGTCCTTAAATTGCCCTAATGATTGTGAAGAAAAGTGATGCCACGAGATTATATAATCAGTAACCAGTATGAAGTTCAGTTCACTGCCCCTCACCTCCAATTCAGTTGAGTCACTTCCATCCCAAAGTATTTGTCTAAAGTCTTTTCCTGTGTTATCATGTGTGTACATGGGTGCGTGTGCATCCCCTTCTGACTTTCTTCAAAATTTACAGACCTTGCTGAAACTATGCTGGCACTCCAGTGTAGCACCTTTGACAACAAGCTGCCAGTGTTAGCACTATAGTGTCAAGTTCCCACCTTGCATGGCCTTGTACTGCAGTGGTGGAATATGCTCGAAGCCTGGTGGAGGCACGTCCCAGTATTTGTAAGGTTTTTTCTTCAGAAGCTTGCGGGGAGAACGGCTGGAAGGAAGCACAAAAAAATTCCATAAGAATGCAAGCATAAATTCCCTGCATCAGGCAAATTGAACACACTTTATGTAAAAATCAACATGTCCAGAAAAGGGACATGAGGTACAAAGGTGACCTCGGAGAGCAGAGCGAGACAAACCTGCGACGTTTGTTTTCTTTCTCGTGCGAGCGCTTGTCCTGGCTATGGCTTCTGTGATCCCGATTCTGCTTCTTCCGGTCTCGGCTTCTCGAACGGCTTCTCTTCTTATGTCTCCGTTCTTCTCTATCCCTGTCTGCATATGCAGGAAACATAAACAAAGGAAAAAGAAGAGAGAAGAGAATAATAATGATGACCATAATCACAATGAAAAACCCTTCAGAAACAACAAACCCCCACCCCCTAACTAATATAATGTTTATATTTTGAAACGTGAACAGCTGGTACTGTCCTGTCCAGGAGGTGCGTGTAAAACCACCAGTTTCCGACTTTTATGGATAAAGTTTGCGTACTGAGTTATTCCATATTAAGTCAGAGAAAACTGCATTTCAAGACTTGGTCAGTCTAGAATCGTTCTGAAACATGGTTACACTGAAAGATATTCACAAAACGTACTTCTGTGCATGTGGTTCTGAAAAGAAAAAAAAACACAAACAAACAAACAAACAAACACACGAGCGCACGCGTGAAAGTCTACACCCCCTTTCAAATTTTTCATCTTTTGTTGCCCTAAGCCTCGAATTAAATTGCATTAAATCAGACTTTTTCCACCTCTATTTTCCACATTGTAACCCACAACTTCCAAATGAAAAACAAATTCTAAACATTTCATTAAATTAATCAAAAATACAAAACTAGAATATCTTGGTTGGATAAGTGTCCACCCCCCTGAGTTAATACTTGGTGGAAGCACCTTTGACAGCAATTACAGCTGCGAGTCTGTTGGGCTAGGTCTCTACCAACTTTGCACACCTTGTTTGGGTAATATTTGCTCATTCTTCTGTACAAAACTGTTCAAGCTCGGTCAAGTTGCATGGGGAGGGTTGGACAGCAATCTTCAGATCATACCACAGATTTTCAATTAGATTTAGGTCAGGGATTTGACTAGGCCACTTAAGGACTTCAATCTTTTTCTTCCTGAGCCACTCCAGTGTAGCTATGGCAATGTGCTTATGGTCGTCGTGATGCTGAAAGGTGAACTTCCGTCCCAATTTCAGGTTTCTCGCAGAAGACAACAGGTTGTCCTCTCGGATTTTTCTGTATTTTGCTCAAAAATTTTCCCTTCTGTCCTGACAGGTGCCCTCGTCCCTGCTAATGAGAAACATCTCCATAACATGCTGCTGTCAAAACTATGCTTCACAGTAGGGATGGTGTTCTTTGGGTGATGTGCTGTGTTAGGTCTGCACCAAACAACATTTTTCATTTAGGTCAAAAAGTTCCATTTTGGTTTTGTCAAACCACAAAATGTTTGCCACATGGCTTCAGAATCTCTGGAGTGGTTTTTTGCATACCTCAAACTGGACTCAAGGTGGGCTTTTTAAATAATTGCTTCCTCCTGCCACCCTACGGTAAAGCCCAGACTTGTGGAGTGCTTGGGATATTATTGTCACATGCACACAGTGACCAGTCTTTGCCATAAAGGCATGTAGCTCTTTCAAAGTTGCCACTGGCCTCTTGGTGACCTCTCTGATCAGTCTCCTCCTTGCTTGGCCATCGAATTTGGTGAGATGGGCTGATCTAGGCAGGGTCTTGGTGGCAGCATACGCCTCACACTTCTTAATGATTGTGTTGACTGTCGATGATTCAAGGCCTTTGAAATATAATTTTATACCCATCCCCTGATCTGTGCCTTTCCACAACATTATCCTTTTGAAAGCTTCTTGGTGCTCATGGTTGAGTCACTGCTGTGGAATGCATTACCCAATAGAGGAAACCTACAGGAACAGCTGATTTTATTCTGAAATAATTAGAATCGCTACAATTTAACAAAGGTTGAGATCAATTAACTTGTGTGATTTTGAAGGTGATTGGTTGCACCTGAGCTACTATACAATTGCGATTTCAGGGTAGTGGACACTATCCAACCAAGATATTGTTGTGGCACTGCCGCCCAGGTTAATTCCCCGACCCAAATTGTGGTGACTGGCGGTTAACTCTACCAGCTCGGATGGTCGAGCAATCTTTCCTTAATAGGAGGCAGATACATTGATCCTCGGAGATTATCACGTGCGCGGGAAGGGCATGGGGCAATGGCGGTGTGATGGGGGCAGAGAAATGGATGCACAGGGGGTTTATACTCAAACCCCACGACAAATACATGGACATATCCACTTAAAATAAACAGATTTAATGAAAATAGTCAAATATTTACAAAGGACAATAATCAGAATAAAATGTGAGGTAAATTTATCCTAAAATCTAACTCAAGGCATCTCTACACACAGACAAGGGGAAACCAAATAAAATAAAACTTGGAATCAACATAAACATATGTATGTACGTATGTTCCCAAAACACAGCCAAAACGGTACAAGATGGTGCAAAAATTTTAGGGCCACCTTACTCACCATTCTCTTGTGGTTGTAGTATCAAGTTTCGTTAAAATCGGGCAGCGAAAAAATTATTAAAAAAATCAATTCCCGATTCAGTCAAGGATAGCTCCAGTGAACTATTCCGCTGAGGTTTGTTTGCATTGATCAAATTCTCCCGAAGAGTCCTTACTCTTCAAGGATTGACCAAAGCTTGACCATTGTTTTCCATTATAAATCTTTCACCCAGTCCATCTCTCCCCACTCTTCCTTACTCTTCAGGAGAATTTGATCAATGCAAACAAACCTCAGCGGAATAGTTCACTGGAGCTATCTTTTTTTTTCTTGAAATAATTTATTTTAAAAATCTCAAACATTTAGTTTAGACAAAGAACGATTTATTTTTAAGCATAAAATAATTTATTTTAAATATTTTTTTTTCGTTGCCCAATTTGAACGAAACTTGATATTACGCGTCAATGTGAAAAAAAAAAAAATGGAGAAAAGAAAACAGCCGTTCTGTTGGTATTCACACCCTCGACGGCGCTCGTACGGAACAAGCCGCTAGCGTGCTCGAACCGTGTGCGACCCGATCGCATGATCACCGAGATCCGTCAGTCCAAATGTCCTCTTACAGCGGCAACAACGGCCTTGCTAATTCTCCAACACGCGTCACGCTAAGCCAAAGGAAGGAAACACAGCAACGAACTGATACATTTAACACACGGGTTTATTTATGATGGGGCAGGGGGGCACGCAAGAAGCAGAGTTATCCGAATATAGAGATGCAAGGCAATTTATGTACAAGCAAAGAGCACTTATACAATTCCTACTTACTAGACTGGCGCCACAAACACACGCACACCTAAAAGAAACGGTGGCCACAGCCTTTATTGAGGCCTCCAGCTCGGAGGGAAAGGCGAGCTGAAGACCAGAGCTTTCCTCGGACCTGTCCGCCCCTCATGTGGTCTTCGAGCTGATTCAAACCGGGCACCAGCAAGACGCGAGCCGAATACAGACACCAGCGAGCCGCGAGCGGCCTCCCGAGCTCCGCTCAGCGCTCGTGCTGACAACCAAACCTCTCCTCTGTATCCCGAACCGTCAAGAACGCAGGAGGTTTCTCGGCCACTTCCCCAAGTCTTTGAGTTGAACGCCAAAGCGAGGGCTGATAACTCCACACTTGCTCCACCTGCCCGTCAGAATGACCACAACCTTGCCAGCTCGATGGTCATCAACTATCTCACAAACTCTCTCATTCACCGACTGAGACATGGCGCGCGCAACCCTTGCGGTCCTTGTGGGGGATGGTGGCTCTAAAGCTCAAGCTCTTGTCGTCCGATCACGCCCCACCTGTATTCACCCTGTCTCAAGGGGGGGGGGGGAAGCCTCCACCCTTCCCGCTCTCCCTCACGGGACGGTTTTGGCGCGCAGAATCGCTTGAGGCCCTGTCACAGGCCAAGACGAGCGGCAAGTCCGTCGATTGGCCCGGGGCGTGGTGACGTCACGCGGACCCCTTTCTCACTGTTGCGGGATCTGATTGGCTGAGCGGCGGCCACCCCACCCGTAGCACGCTGATTGGTCGAGGGCCGCCGCGAGGCTCCTCCTTGAACTCCGCCCACGTAGACAATGGTGTCGGTGTGAGGAAGCGAGTGAAGGCGTGTTATTGTAGTTGATGGTGGTGTAAAAATTAAAGAAAACCCTAACTATCAAAATAACTCACAGCGCAAGTACATTTATTCACCCATTAAACGAGGGATGGGTACCCTAACTAAAGACACATACTTACCGATATAACTGATCTATAGGACCTGTATGTTGTGTGCTCATAGCTTCCAGATTCGCAACAATATATAGATAGATATAGAATATGTGCTATTAATCAGAGTCTGTCTCATGCACCGTCGAAAAAAAAACATGCAGGTTCAGGATGCACAATTGATGAACGGTCAGCCATATGTATGGAGTGCGTAAGCCACACAGAAATTCTCTCGCAGTATAGAATCTTACTGTATCCCAGCCATCGTACCGTGAGAAGGAGTGGGGAGGAGGAATGACCGCAATGCAAGATGCCCAGAGAAGTTGTCGGCGTGAAAAGTCAACGTGGATGACACCCCAAGTGTTGTGTTAGTTCCTCGTGAACTCAGCCAGTCCGCCGGCAGGAGAGGACCCGAACACCTGCGTCGGTGCACTGGATCACGATTGGGCCTGTGGTCAACGTGCACCCAACGATGCAAGGCTCACAAGCCGTTGCAGCCCCTCTCCGCCATACGCACACCTCGCTTGGCAAAACGAACTTGACTGCACTCCACCACACCAAGATTCCGTATGCTGCTGGAGCTGGATCTCTGGTTCACCTCTTTGTCGCTTCTCCCAAACACCGAACACTTATCGCGTCACCTTAGATTGTAACGACACAAGGTCAACCCCAAAACAAGGCGACAGACAGTCTAAATCCAAAGATTGACCAAAGCTTGACCTTCGTTTTCCATTACAAATCTTTCACCCAGTCCATCTCTCCCCAATGTAGGAGTAGAGCTCATGTTACTCGAACAGTGGAAACTCAAAAGTCATCCTCAGAATTCTGTTGATAATCCATCACGGTGCCGAGATGCCAATGACACATTCAGTTGTCTGCGAACGTATCCTTTAATTCCAGTACCCCCTCGTACCTCTGCATCACTATAATTCCCCACTATTTTGAGGAGCACCGCGTGGCGTCGGATTGTCCTCGACGACATGCAATGCTCTACCACACAACAGATGCCAATAGCTCCGCCACGTCTCACCGGGGACATTCCGGGTGAGCATCCGGAATTGATACAGCCCTCATCCAGTCACCAGACCACGGCAAGACTGGGGCAACGAGGAGGGGTCGCGAGAAAGGCGATCCGGGAGTTTGGTTCAGGTCCCGGGTGCGCATTTTGGCTCATGAAGTAGCCCCTGGGTGGCGGAGGAAGTCCGCTGCCATCCGACATTCAGACAGCACTCAGTGCACGTTCAGGGCCAGGGTGCCGGCTCAGAGGAGCATGCCCCATGTTAAGTAAAGAGCTCCGAGCCGTGTCCCAATAGAGGAGCAGGATTTGGGCCACAGCGCATCGCTTTCCGGTCCTCACCACACCCTTCACCTGGGGCTTATAAAAGGAGTAGCGGAGAGCCGTTAGAGTACGTCTGTCTCGCTCTTCTTCAGAACATTATTGGTATGTGATTTCCGTTCAGAACGCTTTTCTTCTTTGAGAGCCTGATCCGGGGTGACTGCAGCCCTTCGAGACTCCCTACCATGCTGTCGACGTCCTGACACCGCCGCGCAGCCAGACGGACCAGTGCAGAGCGCAAGTTGCAACGAGCCCCGGCAAATAATTAAGCAGGAGATAACGCGCCATATCACGAGGAGGGAATGCTCAGGCGTAGCGTCCCACATATCGACCTTTACACGGTTAGGTTGAGTATCTTTCTCCTCATGCATATATTCTTCTCTCTCTTTATCCACCCCTCTATCCCGTCTTCTGCAGACGCACAAACGAACGACGTTGGACTCTCAATCTCATTTTCCTCTTCCATGACACCGCACACCTCACATCACCTACATAGCACCTCCTCACTCCCACACCGTAGACACCAGTATCTTTCCCACTTCCCCTCCCTAAACGTCCTGGGCCACATTAGTCATCTGACCACACCAGGTATTTCGAGGGTGCTCATCCTTACCTTTTTCTTTCTTGTGTGCGTGTGTGCGTGTGTGAGATAACACGTGTCCTCAAGTAAGATTGTAAAAGATAGTCAGGATAATCCTGCTCTGTGTCTCTTTTGTAAGTTGCCTTTTGCCGCTCCCAACAAATTCCTTTCTCTCCCCTGCTGTACATAAAAAATAAACCCCATTCAATGTGCCACATACTTTTCCTCGCTTGGTTGTAAATGAATGCATTGTATAGAAATGTTCCCAGCTCGTTTTGTGTTTTCTTCCATTGGTCCAGCATGGCCTGCACCCTAGTTTAACCGGGACGTTATTCCCCAACAATCTGTTTCCTAGTCGGTGCGTACTTGGTAGTTCTGCTCGGCTGCATCTGATCTGGTACGGTGATCCAGTTTGAGCAAATGCGTACCGAGGGCGTGTCCCCTGGTAATTACATCACGTGACCTTTAGGTAAACGGTATTTATTAGACGGAGGACCCGAAGTCACGTGGTCGAGTCATTGGCGTTCGCGGTCGACTAGTGACCCGCCACGTCACAAAGTTAATCTTGTGCGACGGCTTGCGATTCCGGAGAGTCTGGTGGGAACCCAAGGTAGTTCACCCCTCGTGGTCTTCGCCCCCATCCCCGGGTCCACAACAATATAATAATTTAGGAATAGCACCCAAAAGGTGTGTGTGTGTGTGTGTGTGTGTGTACTTATTCATTGAATCAGTATTTTCACCCACATGATACAATTCCACATTACTGCACTGTATATCATTTGCTGGTGTGAAGGACATTATCAAAGCAGACTTTCTCATTCTGATTTGCTGTCCTTGAGTGCAAAACATCCTTTTTCCAAGCCAGAACACACAACTTGAATGTGACTGAAAGTGTGTAGAGTTTCAAACACTGAAGGAAAAGCAAAAAAAAATAAAAATAAAAATAAAAATAAAAAAATGCAGAAACGGTACTCAGATGGGAGCAATAGAGAGGTGGAGCCTGTTTAACGTTCACACCCAAACCCACATCTCATAGTGCTGCAATCCATGTTCAAATCTTACAAACTGTGTTGATATGTACACCAGTCTCAACCTCCTCGTCATAAGAGAAGGAGACACCAGTCTCAACGTCCTCGTCACAAGAGAAGGCAACACCAGTCTCAGCATCCTCGTCATAAGAGAAGGGAACACCAGTCTTAACGTCCTCGTCATAAGGGCACACCTGTCTCTCAACATCCTCGTCCTTAAAATAAAAAGGTACGCTTGTACTTGTCTCAATGTCATTCTGAAAGTACAGCGATGCCTCCTAATAAATGTCCTAAAAGTATACCGGACTCTTAACGCCCTTGTCGTAAAAGCAGAGATATCTCATTTCCGAATGCCATCGTGTTATAATCATAATGTACAAACTCCACCGAAAGCCTGAGTAACTGTAAGAGGAAAATAAACAACAATAAAAATACGTTCGATGTCTTTTTGAATGACGCATCTTACCGAAGCCATGTGAGGCCTAAGAACGCACGTCGAACTACTCTTACAAGTACAACTAGGCCTCGGCTTTCTTTACGTCAGCACATCGCACGCTCACCGTGCCGGCTGCCATTCAGCTGCTTGTCCACCTCACCGGAATTATCCATGGTTCCAAATGGGCCACGCTTGAAGAAGGAGAACCGCAGCAAAAAGACGCCCAAACACCTGAGTTACAAAGCTTAACCCACTTCGAAGAAAATGGCCGACGTCACTTGGAGTGAAACTGAACGGAATGGCGTCATCACGCCAGTCAGACGTGCATCACGATGACGCAATCACGTTTTGTGTTTTTTTTTGACTTCCCCCAGAATGAAGAATCCGTGTGAAAACGCCCTCACAGTTTCAGACCCCGTTGTTTACTCTCAGTTGTAAAACAAATTAGCGTTGTAACTCATAAGATTTCGCAAGGTAATGAAGGCACATATTAAGTTAATTTAACTTTCTCACACACAAACAGACACCTTGACAACTAGATGGTACTCATAGAACATTTACCCCGCGTAGTCTTGAGGACTTGGTACGAGTGCGAGACAACTCTTGTGGCGGCAAATTTGTTCTTGCATCTGTCTGCACTCCTGAGGTAAATGTGTACAAATTATATTTTTAGCAGCGTCTCGCGTCGCTCATAGAGAGCTCGGCGTTGTTGTTGTTGTTGTTGTTCTTCTTCTTCTTCTTGTAAGACAAAACCTTAATCTCGAGGACTCGGCTCTTGTGAATACGAGATCCGGATCTCCTTAAATACTGAGCACATGTACACATCCTCACATAGACGGTGCCTTTTGAGAGCGTTTATCATGAACTTTTAAATATATTCGGACATTTGCTTTAAAGTTTCGAAAAGTTGACGTTACTATTTAAAGATTATTCCATTTATCGTTTTGTAATTTCGTAAATACATTATTTATTTCGTAAATACACTATATATCATAAATACGTAAATACATTATGACGGGTCTCGCTATTGGCTTAATCAAGGCACGTGACGAAATATCGGAAGTTGTTTTTTGTTTGTTTTTTTTTTACCCACAAAACCTTGAGGACGCTGCTCTTGGACACATTTGTCCTTGTTTTTCCATGTACTCTCAATTTGAGCTATATCAAATGGTCATGTAACATGTGGTAAGGCTAAAATTTCCACGGGTGAACAGTTTTCGATGTATGCTCTTTAAATACGAGCCTCGACAATGTATACAAAAAATAATAATAATAATAATAATAATAACAAAAAAAACATGCAATATGTCAGTACGTGACCGATTGCTTCACCCGCTTTTTGCTTCGCTTGCGTAGGTTAATTACCTCCCTCACTGAAGGAGGTCTGTCTGTCTCTCTGTCTCTCTCTCTCTCACACAGATTCGGACGAAACTTGGTGGACACGTTGGGTGTGTGACAAGGACGAGTTTATTCGATTTTGGTGAAGATCTGAATCCATATCCGCAACCTGATAGAGTACTGCTCACCCCTCTGGGCTGGTGCTCCCACCTCTCACCCTTCTCGGCTTCACGCTGTGGAAACCAATGCATTTAGAATCATTGGTATCTTCCGCCATGAGTCTGAGTCTTTGGGTCTCTCAACGCAGGCAAATCAGTGGTCTGTGTCATCTACCGTGTACTCTCTGGCCTCGCCTCCCCTGCTCTGTCTGAGATATGTCCCCCCCTCCCCCCCCCCAATATTTCCGCAAGGCGCTTTAAGGTCCCCTGACATGCAAAATAAACTTGTTATTTATAAATTAACTTGACCTTCCTAGTGAAGAAATCACCCATGTTTTTTGTTTTTTAATCAAAAATGGGATAATTAGAGCAATATTTCGATCATTTCTGGAGCTATTCACAACTTGCTATGGCCCGCCCCTTCAAAAAATGGACTTCAGCGAATCGCAGCGTGACGTCACATACAGTAACTCACACAGAGTGGATTGACTCGAGAGTCGAGATGTCACACGCCTTATACAGTACGTACAAATGCATTTCGCACATGTTAGTGCAATCTCTGTGATCGTCTTAATTCCAGTGATTGTTTTGCGAAAGTTTTAAATAGTTTTAGCCGTACTTTCGAAAATGCCTGCACTCGACATACATGGGTTTATTCTAAAGTGAAGGTACTGCTTCCATTGGCTTGCTATTCATTAACATTTAGCCAAAATGCTGTAATAAATGAACAGGGGAAAAAAATGTTTGCACAACTACGAAAGACACATTTATCTGTCCTATTACACGACCTCATAGCCTCGGGACTCTTACGCATTGACTTATACATAGTCCGGGAGCCAACCTGTGTACGAGGCTGTTTTAGGGTTGGACCTTACAGCCTCTGCTATAAAATTTTACACCCCCAGGATGTTTAGATATATGTTTGCAGTTCATGAAAACCAATGTTGGCAATTCATAAGCTCTTGCGAAAAATTTTGGCGGCCGTTTTTGTTTGAGGAAGATTTGAAAAATTTGATAAAACAGCAATTGTCAATAAAATTTCTAAAAAAATTAAAAAATCACATTCATGAAAAATAAATGTGAACTAAATGTAAGAATTCAATCAGTGCATTGTAAAATGACAAAAAAAAATTGCCTTGTGGAAGTAAACCTCGTAAAAGTACATAATTTTGTGAAAAATGCCTTAAAAATAACGTTTTTTGAAGATGGCCTTTAGAACTTTTCTTATCATAGGCAGATGCTGCATTAGAATACTAATTTCTCTTAATGTGATATGAACATGGTATCCATGACTAATTAAAACAGCAAATTTGAGTGAGTTCTATCAATTTTTAAAGAGAAAATTAACATTTTTGTCAACCAAAGTTACCCCTACCCCCAAAATCCTCTTACTCTATTGAACACAGTTCGGTTAAGGTTTGCTGGATCCAGGTTGGGTACTTCACAGTTCACTCTTCCAAAGGAAAATTCAATGGTGTTTGGAGTGACATGGCCCTGGAGCAGACATACAACAATGAAGGGAAGACATCGCTGTTCAAAGGCATATCTCAAGCACCAGCTGCTCGAGATAAATATGTGAAGACAGCACCATTTCTCACAGCTGTATCAGAGAACATAAAGTCTATGGCTAATCTAGGCCAACAGGAATCTACTCATCATGGAGAAACACATAAGCAGGCAACAGAAGAACATATGCATGTTGAGGAGATCAAGAAAGTGATATGCCAGCAGATGATAAACCCATTCCAGTGTAACAACCAAGTGGATCTGCTCAATAGAGCAACTGGTGAGAAGGATGCTTCAAAAGACTTGGTCCATGCTCAAGCTAAGGGCATGGAAGCCATTATGAAAGCAGAAGAGGTGGTCTCTATTAAGATTGAACCACTGAAGCTGGTAACTTTCTCCTCACAGAAGAAATCAAACCCATCAAGGAAACAGAGTTTAATCAGGATCTATCAAGATGAGACTGCAACTACACGTGTGCTGTGTTTCTATCGAGATGCCGACCCAGTCACAAGACAGATTGCATTTTCCCATGAGTGGACAGACTATCCATCATCCCTGTTTGAGGTTGATCCACGCTTAGCACAGGGGTTTGTAATGCGCAAAGGCAACAAGTCTGATTTCGTGGCAGTGCTAATTGCTGAAGCTGAGCAGGATGTTGTTTTACAGCTGCCATCATTACCACAGAGTGACCTATACACAGTTTATCTGGTAGACACAATGGCATTTGTAAATAAATACCAAAAAACGGGTGCAAAAACATTTGGTGAACTTCCCCAGCTGTATCTTCGCAAGCTCCTGCAGTTGAAACCTGAAATGTGCAACTGTGTCAACATCATTGGTGATCAGTATGATTTTGATGATAGCCATACTTTGAAGGGTGATGAGCAGCAGAGGAGAAACCAGACAGACCAGGCAAGACAATTCTCACCATCCAAGAGTCTAGAAATTCCGGACTGGAATTTACTCATGAAGAATCCAAGAAATAAAGGAAATCTTCAGAACTTCATTGGCACTTCCCTTTGTGAGAGTCCTGAAGCTATTCCAGATGGAGTGACCATCATTATTGGTGGTATGATGGAAAACAAAGGTCACACTCTTTCCATCACATCAGCATCAAGTTCAGTTCTGGACTTACCTTGTGAAGAACATGAAGAGGCAGACACAAGGATTATTGCTCATCTTGCATATTGTGTGGAATATCTTGATCACCATCGAGCTGTTGTGCATGCAACAGATACAGACATAATTATGCTGTGTATATATCACTTCTGCTGCTTGAACACATTGCAAGAACTCTGGATACAACGGCAGAATCAATACCTACCTATTCATGAGCTGGTAGAAGTGTTGAGCAGGAAGTACCAGAAAATCCTCTTGATGTCACAGCTACACTTCTGTGCACATATGTGTTGTGTGGATGTGACACAGTGAGCTACCCATTCAGAAGGGGAAAAGAAGAGGTCAGGTCAGGTATGGGAGCATGTGCCAGAACAGCGCGTCGCTGCGTCCACTTTCCGCCGGTACTCCAGGGGCCTCCGTCTGGCCATCCCCCAGGCAGATGCCAGGCCCATCCCCATCTCCTTGAGATGATGGTCAACCTGCTGCAACCATGAGGCACGTGGTCAGCCCACTGGCCTCCTCCACTCATGAGACTCCCTCGCTGAGAGAATCTGGTGAGCAGGATCAGCGTCAGGAAAACGAGCCACATGTCCATACAGCCGCAGCTGACGCTCACGGACTATGCAGGTAACAAATCTCATCCGAGTCTCTCTCAGCAACCGCTCGTTGGACACAAAATCCGACCAGCGATAGCCAAGGATTCTTCAAAGAGACCTGGTACCAAAGGAATTAAGTCTCCGTCTCAGATCCTTGGTCAAAGTCCAAGTCTCGCACCCATAGAGCAAGACTGGAAGTACCAAGGACCTGAAGACTCGGACTTTCGTCCTCCCGCACAGGTACCGGCAGCGCCACACCCCATGATCCAGTGAATCCATGACTCCCCAGGCCCGACCCAGACGTCTATTGACCTCCGGCTCACAACCTGCGGAGACATGAATATCACTGCCAAGGTAAGTGAATCTATCCACGACCTCAACATCCTCACCACAAACAGACACAGACAGGACAGCAGCATCCAAGATGTCACCGAAAGCCTGGATCTTAGTTTTGACCCAAGAAATCCGTAATCCCAACGGCTCTGACTCCTCATTCAGCACCTCGAGGGCCCCCAAGAGGATGTCTAAAGTCTCCGCAAAGATGACTGCATCATCTGCAAAATCAAGGTCCGAGATCTTGACATTGCCAAACGATGCACCGCAACTTGATCTCTCCGACATCCTCCCTAAAATCCAGTCCATACAAGTGCTGAAAAGTGTGGGGGCAAGTACACATCCCTGACGAACTCCAGTAACAACTGGAAATAAGTCAGAGATGGTACCACCACACTTCACAGCACTCTCAGTACCAGAGTAGAGTTCAGACATCAGATCGATCAGTTTTGGTGGCACCCCACGAAGACCAAGAATCCTCCAGAGGACATCCCGATTCACTGAATCGAACGCTTTACAGAGATCAACATAGGCTGCAAGCAGCCCCTGCCAAAACTCTCGTCTGCGTTCGGCGAGGACACGAAGTGCAAGGATACGGTCAATCGTTGACCTCTTTGGTGTAAAGCCTGACTGCTCTGGACGCTGGTGCTCAAGCAGATGGTGGCGAACCCTATCAAGAATTATCCGAGCAAAGACCTTGCCCGGCACTGAGAGCAGCGTCACCCCTCGGTAGTTGTTGCAGTCTTGGCGATCACCCTTCCCTTTCCAGAGAGGGACAACAAGGCCCCTCTTCCAGTCAGTTGGGATGATGCCTGTGTTCCTGTGAAAAGAAGAGCGGCACAGGTTTCTCTGGGACTGATAGGAAACCTTCCCCACCTTGTTGATTTTGGAAGAGATAGTGAAATGGCAGCAACAGAATGTGTCATTGATGAGGCCAGAGTATACTGGACTGCTCTGCATGGCCAAAAAGGGTTCAGCTGTTTGGATACCCTCAGGCAGCATATGTTTGTCTCTTCAAAATTAGACCTTAGGTCACTGCCAGCAACAGAAGATGCGTTTTACTTCCTTGTTTTAAGAGCATTGTATCAATTGCTTCTGTATAGACGTGCACATCTCAGTGACCGAGCACTTCCCCCAGCCACAACATTTGGCAGAACCCTTATCAATGGAAAACTGGTCCCAATTCTCATGTCTAAGCCAGCCAAGCCAAACATAGACAAAACGGTGTCTTGCATGTGCAAATTATCCAAATGTCTGAAACGATGTTCATGCAAAAAGGCTGCTGTGCCTTGCTGAGTGACATGCATATGCCTTGGTCAGAGAGGTTCATGTGGTGGAGTTGTTTCAGAGAGTGACTCTTCCTCTGAAGAGGATGTTTCATGTCACAATATTGTGTTAATCCATTTCTAATTTTATCTTCCTTAAAACCATGGCATGTAAAAGTATGTTCTTGTTCCTGACCCCATTGATAGTCAAGCATTTCTGAGTTGCATAAATCTTTTGTTGTTTGACATATAACCTTGTCAATTGTAGGTAGGTTAAATCTACACCAATTGTGATATAGGAAATGAACTCCTCTTTAATATGAGGGGTCATTTGTGTATATAGGTTTAGTGGTTATGATTTAAGGACAATATGAATTACCCCTACCCCCATCCTACATCTTCGCTTTTGCCAACATTTTGTTATCAGAGGGGGCTCGCAAAAGTGTTGACTGTGTTGTTGCGCAAGGGTTTCACCATTGCCAACATTGGTTTTCATATACTCAAAGGGTGTCTCTTTATGAAAATCAACACAAAAATTTTATAGCAGACCGGGCAATTTTTTTTTAATTTTGATCGGTTGGCTCCCGGACTAACATTGTGTGCATGCTAATGCAAGTTACTTGTCAAATCTAGAGTCTAGACTAGTCTGATAAATCCGTCGTCCATCCGACGTGCTGTAGCTTTATTTTATTATTCTCTTTTCTTCATTGTTTTCTACTGGCGCAACATGACGACAGTAGGAATGAAATAAATAAAAATGCAACAGAACGTCAGATTTATCAGATGACTCGAGACAATTGTGTCACAAGGTGTGCTCTGCACACAAGTTTTCATCGTATCCGAACAGCGAGGTTGCTTCGTTTTATGCGCGGAGAGATACGGACGATGACATGCGCCGGCCTTGTTTGTGATTAATTTGCCGCGGTGCAACATGTCCGCTGCGCTATTCACGTCATCTCACTAAAATATTTCTGATATCGAGCAGTATGCAAGTCGAATTTACATTATTGAATTACGAATAGGATTTAGTCTAACCAGTTGTTATTTCCGAGTCTTCCTTCGATGTCCTCCCGATCATCATGAACGCCGGGAATTTCATCGCCAGTTTCCTCTGCTTGTCCTGCTTCGGGATCGAACTGGTAAGGCCGTATTTCATTTCCTGCTGCCTGAACTTCACCTCCCGTGACTATGTTATCCCACAATTCTCCATGTGATTCAGACCAAAATCCTTCATTTCTCTCACACTCACCGTCGTTACTAGACAAATGAAAGTCCATGTCATCCATTATTCAAAACCAAATGCTCGATTTTTTTTTAAAGCAGAAACGAACGAAGCGATTGAGTCGACCAATCAAATGTGGAAACACACAGCAAGCCAATAGAATCACGTAGACCACCAACCCGAGTAATTTATGTGCAGCCTTTGAAATCCTGTAGTTGACGTCATGTGGGTTACGCCCCTTTCAGGAGAATTTTTAGGTAGTGTAGCAGCATAGCAAACCTGTTGTGCATTTTGTGATACAAGCACCAAATTTGGCACAAATGTACATTAATATGTTGTGAACATTTGCAGATATTGGATCACTTGAAATTCTCTCTTTATGTCCGCCATATTGGATTTCAAAATGGCCGCCACTTGAAATCTACATTTGCTATTATCTCTGGACGTAATGCAGCTATTGACTTGATTCTGGTATCTAAATGTACGTTTTTGGGGGCAAGGAATCCAATGGTACCATTTTCAACTTAATATTATCTATCACAGTCTATTATATAATTTTATTTGGAAATTATCTAGGCAAATATTTTATCAATTTATCATTCAACACAATACTTTGAAAAGAATGTCTTAGTTCTGTAAATGTCTTAGGTATAATACTGACATGGTACATGGTCTAGTATTTGAGGCTAGGTGTACTGGTATCTGAGGCTAGTTATATACCAGTACTGAAGATACGTGTACATAAACAGTGTCATGTTAACAAGTTCAGCATTGCCACAAGTACATGTATGTTGTTGACTCATCGTCATGTGCAGTCCCCTTCACACACACAGAGGGCTGTGCACTGAAGGGCAGCCTTTTTGCACTTGCAGCATCTCACACACCCTTTCTTGCACTTGCAAGAAACCAGCTCAATGTAGCTGTGAGCTGCCTCAGTTAGCCTGGTCCAATAAGGTGTGCACTGTCCTTCTCCAGTCCTTGACCAACCCCAGTTGGTTGGTGGAGGGAGCTCTGGTGCTGGCAACAGTATCTGACCCCACACATGTCCACCTTGATACACTGCCCTCTTGACATGTTCCTCCAGAGCTGCCTTCGTTGGAGGGATGAGCTGCACATTGTTCTTCCTTGCAAAGAGTTTCCTCCTGGCCTTGTCAATGTCTGTGCATTTGCTGGTTCGATCATACAACAGGATCACTAACCTCTCGATGATGCGCATTGCATCGTCTGGTATGTCACGAGGTGCAGAGGACAGCAGCAGCAGCGCCTCAGTGAGTTCTAGCAGTACCGTCCAGACTGCCCATGCAGTCTTCTTGCCATGTCTATGAAAACTAGACACAGTGTAGCATCCAGTTAGAGCGTGGAACATTGGCAGTGCACGAGCCTTCTCTCGTCCCAATACAGCTGCTATTTCGTGTGCTGCTAGGTATCGGAAACTCTGGCCTGTTCCGAATGCCAGCCACAGTTTGTCTTCTGGTTGCAACTCCTGTGCCAGGGACACTGCCAGCACCACAACATCGGTGTCTGCAGTCCGGATAAGTATTGCATGGTGTCCATGCTGGACTGCGTGAGATGCATGCAGCAACATCCGACTGTCAGCCTCTTCATGGTTACATGGGGCGAGTGAGGTCAGATCTGGCAGTAGTGGCTTGCTGAGCACTGCCTCTCCATCAGTAATGATGAGTTGCTTGTCCTCCTGGTCAAACCATTCCATGAGAGCTGCTGAGAGGAACCTGAACAGCTCGGTCTTGTTGCTGTCCACTCATAGGAAGTTCTGCCAGTTTCCTGGTATGGCTGCGGCAGCCACCACACGTCTCCGCACACCTTGTCCCTGCTTTGCACGTGTACTACCTTTCAGTGAATCAGCAAGGTAAGTATCCCAGACCAGATCCAGGCGTGACACTGTTTGCAGCTTCGTGGACATATATGGGATGGAGATATGTTGTGCATACTCTTCAAAGGTCTTTGATGCAGCCGGCTTCAGCATCTGGACGATAGCTGCTCCATCAAGCACAATACAGGTCGTGACAGGAGTCTCTGTCCTTGCGTCGGAGACTTCTTCCAAGCATGTGAGGAGATCACTCTTGGTACCAGTGCAGAGCCTTCCACCATCAGACAATGCAGGAGGACATGCCTGATTCTCGTGACAAAAGAACTCCTCAAGGTTTCCATCCCTCGTCTGGCAGCAAATGTACAGGCGTGCGAAGAGTTCATGGTCATTCTTGATGGAGGCGAGCTGTTGCTGACCTATGCTCTGGCTTCTTGGAGTGGAAGTGCTGAACACCTTCAGCTTGTTACGAGGAATGGGTGCGTCCACTGCCTTTGTTCTGTCCAACAGACACTCTCTGGTGAAAGCCTCGAACTGCTCTTGGCCAATCCTCTTGGCATTCATCACAGTCTCCACAGCAGCAGGATCTGCGATCACCTTTGTGTCCAGTTTGACTACATCCTGACTCTCCTCCTCGAATGGGTTGCCCATCTTCTCTATGACACCGACGAGAGAGCGAACATCTTTCACAAATGAGGCCTGTACACTTGGCGTCTGATCATGATGACGTGTGTCTGCTGTTTGCCGTCTCCAGTGTTGGTTCCCATCCTGGAATTCTTCGATCACCCTGGCAACTTCTGGTCCCGCAACCATCCAGCGACGGAGGGCACTAGGGTTATCAATGAGCCCAACTGCTCCACCGATCTCCTTTGATGCAGGCATTATTCTGCTCATGAATTGAATGAAATGAATCAAACACAAATGAATGGGTCACTTTGTTTCCTAATGGGATATGAATTTATATTTTAGACTCAGGTCAGGTATGGGAGCATGTGCCAGAACAGCGCGTCGCTGCGTCCACTTTCCGCCGGTACTCCAGGGGCCTCCGTCTGGCCATCCCCCAGGCAGATGCCAGTATATATATATATATATATATATATATATATATATATATATATATATATATATATATATATATATATATATATATATATATATATATATATATATATGTGAGCTTGTTACTTGTGATTTAGTATCGTTTTTTAAATTTATATTTACAGAACTAAGACATTCTTTTCAAAGTATTGTGTTGAATCCAATATTTGCCTAGATAATTCCCAAGTAAAATTATATAACAGACTGTGATAGATAATATTAAGTTTAAAATGGTACCATTGGATTCCTTGCCCCCAAAAACATACATTTAGATACCAGAATCGAGTCAATAGCTGCATTACGTCCAGAGATAATAGCAAATGTAGATTTCAAGTGGCGGCCATTTTGAAATCCAATATGGAGGACATAAAGAGAAAATTTCAAGTGGCCCAATATCTGAAAATGTTCGCAACATATTAATGTACATTTGTGCCAAATTTGGTGCTTGTATCACAAAATGCACAATTCTTTTGAATATTTGGGCTAAGCCGCCCCACTAAGGGGCTTTCCTGAAGAGGTTTGTTTTTTTAATTTTACATTTTCCAGAATGAGTATTGTGAAAAAAAAACATTATCAGATCTGAAATCACGATGAAAAACTCCTCTAGAACATATATAAATGAAATTTATGTACTTTGGCATGTCAGGGGACATTTAATGTCTGCCAGCAACCTCCTTCTCATAAAATTACTAAAATCAAGAATCACTACTCATCCAAACTCTTTCATTCCTCTTTTTCCCCACCTTTGGAGCAAACTCCTCGATACACTCTTCAATCCCACTCTTCCCTCCATGTCGTCAAAACTGCTGTTCACCACCATCTCTGATCTCCCCCCATCCAAAAGCACAATCTTTTATACCCCCCGCTAATGCACCCCATACCCACCGCCTTCAAATTTCCTACTTTCCTTCCTGAAAGTCCCTGTTGCGCAATAACCTGAAAGTCCCTGTGGTATCCATCTTCTTTACCCTGTGTACCCTGCCCCATCCCTCTCCCTTCCGCAGATCTCCTCATGTCTCTGTTCCACACTGTTTTTTCCTTCCCTCTCTCACCCCTCTCGTCTCCTGCTCCCCTTGTTGTACGTTCTGTTTGTTAGCTCTCATAAGAGCCTCGACAATGTATACAAAAAAAGTCTCCATCTCATAGCCCAAGTCTCACATCCATAGAGCAAGAAAGGAAACCCAAAGTACTTAAAGACTCGGACTTTCATCCTACTGCATAGGTACCGACAGTGCCAAACCCCATGATCCAGTGAATCCATGACTCCAAGGCCCGATTCAGATGTCTATTGACCTCTGTCTCACAACATGTGGAGACATGAATATCACTGCCAAAGTAAGTGAAAACATCAACATCCTCACCACAAACAGGTTCAGACAAGATACCAGCATCCAAGATGTCATTGAAAGCCTGGACCTTAGTTTTGACCCAGGAAACCCATAATCCCAGCGGCTCTGACTCCTCATTCAATGCCTCGAGGGTCCCCATAAGGATATCCAGTCTCCACAAAGATGACTGAATCATCTGCAAAATCAAGGCCAGAGATCTTGACATTCCAAAACAATGCACCACAACTTGATCTCTTCGACATCCTCCCCAGAATCCAGTCCATACAAGTGCTGAAAAGTGTGGGGGCCAGTACACACCCCTGACAAACTCAAGTAACAATTGGAAATAGGTCAGAGAGGGAACCACCATACCTCACAGCAATCTCAATACCAGAGTATAGTTCAGAAATCACATTGATCAGTTTTGTTGGCATCTCACAAAGACTGAGAATCCTCCAGAGGGCATCCCAATTCACTGAATCGAACACTTTGCTGACGTCAACAAAGGGTGCGAGCAGCCCCTACCGAAACTCTCATCTGCTTTTGGTGAGGTACTGAAGAGCAAGGACACGGTTAATCGCTGACCTCTTTAGGGTAATGCCTGTCTGCTCTGGCACTGGTGCTCAAGCAGCTGGTGGTGAACCTATCAAGAATTATTCGAGCAAAAACCTTACCTGGTACTGAGACCTGCGTCACCCCTCGGAAGGTACTGCAGTTCGAACGATCACCCTTCCCTTTCCAGAAAGGGACAACAAGGCCCCTCTTCCAGTCAGTTGAGATGATGCCTGTGTTCCAGGCAGAGCACAAAACTGCATGCAATGACACGAGTACAGCATTTCCACCAGCCTTGAGAAGTTCAGCATGGATGCCACAGATCCCAGGAGCTTTACCCCATTTCAACCGGTTCACCACAGCCTGTGTTTCCACAAGCAAAGGTAGATCACAGTTGATTGGAGGGTCAGCAACAGGGATAGTAACTCCCCTGACATCCAACTCAACAGCTGGTGGATCAGCTTGGTACAGACGCTCAAAGTAACGCCCCAGCGGGCTTTCACTTTGGACTCCTCTGTCAAGAGCCTCCCACCCTCTGCTCTGACTGCAGTACACAGAGGGACAGGCTTGGAGGAACGCAATGCACAAATTCCTCTGTAAGCAGGATGAGAATCACCTGACCACAGGTGATGCTCTACCCCCTCACAGATATGCCTCCTTGTTCTTCCTCAGTGCACGTACAGTTTAACGCCTCCACTCCCTGAACACCTCAGCTATGCCATTAAGCCTGGCCCTGTGACTTTGGTCAATGGTGTGCAGTGTCCCTTGGGAGACAATGTTCTTCTTCGTCTGACAGTGGGATACAATAAATCCACCAGCAACATCAAGGATAGTAATCTTGAAGGCACTCCACAACTCTCTTTAGGATTCCCCAAAACACCCAGACCGCTCAAATCTCCACTCAGCTGTTCGCAAACTCCTCAGCTACCCTCTCATCCTTGAGCTTGCCAACATCCAGCCGAGGCTGGAATGGTACCATTCTCCTTGATTTAATCTGCAACTTCAGTTGCTACAACAAGCCTGTGAGGAACTGAGTACTCCGGTCGACCCTGCAGTTTTGGATCATCCTGCAGTGACCATCAACGAGCACATGGTCAATCGCCTTTGCTATACCACCATCATTGGAATACCACATCCAGCGATGTGCCTGTGGGTGCTGAAACTATGAACCAGCCACCCTAAGTCCACAATAAATCCGTGACTTCTTGCAAAGACAAGGAACTTAGTGCTATTCTGGGTCATAGTTCCAGACCCATGGAGACCAACACCTGTCTCATAACCATCCCCATCAGTGCCAGTCGATGCATTGAAATCGACCAAGACTAGAAGAGTATCTCGCCGATCAGGCACCGATCAACCATGGACTCAAGCGCAGCATAGAATTCCTCCTTCACAGTGAGATCACTCGCCTCAGTCGGAGCATATCCAGAGACCAGGGAAATGACACCAAAGAAGTGACGAATCCTCAGTCTCATAATGCGCTCATTGACCAGTGTTACCTCAATTATTATGGGAGTCAGCTTATTGGACACAGCTACAGCAACCCCTTGGGTATTGTAGCCAACAGAGCGACCAAACCAGTATTAGGTGTAACCACCTGCCATGATCTCACCACTATCCGGTTTCTGAACCTCAGAAAGTGCTGCAATACTGATATCCAAATGTTGGAGCTCAGATGATAGCAGAGACAGGTGATCATCCTCTCATAGGGATAGGACATTCCATGTACCCATCCAAAAGGACCTCCTCAGGTTAACCTGAGGAGACCGCCACAGGGTGGATGACACCTCAGCACCACTTTGACACACACCACCTCATTCCAACCAGAAAGATTACCCTGTGCTTTTCCTCCTGTCATCAAAGAATGGGGCACCCAAAGGCTTTGCCCCAATCCCATCATCCGGTCAGCTACCCTGTGAATGGCAGCTGCATAGGAGATACTCCTTTGGTGTGGGTTTTCAGTTTTCTTTACGTTTTTTATGCGTTTTGCAGAATGAAGTGTTTTATAGTGGCCGGAGTGGAAATTATGCTACCAACCTCCTGGAAAGAGGTACCCAACTCCAGGAGGACATCCACAGACACAGTTGGGCACCAGATATGGATAGCCTTTGGCTCACAAGGGGTTCCTCCACCCTTTGACAGGTTTTGTTTTTGATCCTGCTGGGTTGTCCATATCCATACACCCTCCTCACCAGGAAGTGTGGTGGGACAGACTGTTTAGTCACCGACAACCCGACTTGCCTTCACCAGCAAGTTGATATGGCATTGTCTGCTAATAGAGGCAAATGGTGTATGGTGTTTGTTGTGTAATTGTATGGGCCACAGATGGGAAGGACTGAGGCAGAGAAGCAGCAGTTCAGGGACAGGCTGGTGAGGATGATGGGAATGGTTCAGCTGGAGGTGATGCTGTGCATTGCGGGGAGGACTTCAATGCTCAACTTACTGACTCCCTCACTGATGTAAATGTTGAGTGTCCTTCTAACTTGCGGTGATAAAGGTGGGGTGATTCATCAATGTTTGTGCTGTCTCTCGGATGGATGTTAAACTTGGTGTCCCATCTACCAGCTTTGTTGGTGGACGTTAAAGATCCCATGGTGTCCTTCGCGAAGAGTAGGTGAGCTATCACAGATAGCATGGCCAAATTCCAAATTGTACTTCATTGCGTTTTTTTTCACCAACCGAGCGCAACAAAGGCTGAAGCTATTACAACGATTCAAATTTCCAACGTGAGGAAGTGATATTGTCTCTGGGCATTAGGCTTTGTTTAATTCACCATATAAGTTCTGAGGGGGCTTGCATCATCCAAGTAATATGCACTCCATCAAATGGTCATGTAACATGTGGTAAAGTTTCAATTTCCTCCATTGAACGGTTTTTGATGTGTACTCTTAACACTATAACTGCCACTTTAAACTGCTGGCAGTGATGACCGCGTGCCAAAATGTCCCGCTTTGATGCAACCCTGCTTTAATCTGTCTCCCGACCCATTACATCCTCTTTATTCAATTGAATCCAGAATGGGATCAAAAAAAATTAAATTCAAATCAAATGGAAGACCAAATAAAATAGGAACTGCATTGGAGTCATCAGAAGGGACCTGAACAAGCAAAAAGCAAAGATTATCAGGAGGAACCTGAATGTGACTCAAGTTTCAACTGCTACTCCTCTACCCTCAAACCCATCCAAGCACAGCCAAGTAAGCCTTATTCCAAAAAAAATTAAAAAGAACCGAAATCAAAAAATTAAATAAATCTGGCTACCAGACCATGTGTCCGATCAAGTTGAATTTAAAACATGTATTCCCCATCACTATTCGATCATAAATGTGAAGTTTCACGTTGATTGACGAAGCGGTTCCAGAGAAAACATTATTTAATATTTTCTTCAGTCCAATATGGCTGCCAAACCATGTGACCAATGACATCATATGTGGGAACCTTTTGTTCCTCATGGTCAGGCAGTCATACGTGTAAAGTTTCACCTTGATCTGTTCAGCCACTTCAGAGAAGAAGATTTTTTAAAGGTTTCGTCTCAATCTGACAAGCAGTTGCGGAGAAAAACACAAAAGTTCTGTGCGGATAAACAAACAGACAAACAAACAAACAGACCCAAATGCAATACCCTCTCCTTTGGCGAGGGTAAAAATCACACTTGTTTCCCATGAAGAGTACTTGGCATTTACCAAGTTTCACGGAGTTTCTACGGAGTGGTTTCGGAGATACAGAAGTGTTTCTCCTTTTTTCCAACATGGCTGCCGCACCATGTGCCCTATGATTTCATAATTATCATTCAAACATTCGAGATGAGTAGTCGCATATATGGTGAAAATTTTGTGTCAATCGGATAAGTGGCTGCAGAGAAAACAGAGAACATTAGTATGGATGTACGATGGACGGCCAACGTGAAAACACAATGCCTCCAGGGACTTCGTCAGCTGAGGTATAATAAACATAGGGGCAATACCTCTGGGCACTCACCTGGAAGGGGTTGGATCAGATAACCAGGGAACCACTGGTAGGCATGAATGACCCACAAAATATGTAACGGAGAATAAAGTAAATACCTATGGATTTTTAAAATTTTCTTTAATGTCGTGAACAAACTTTGGTACATCATGGGTGATGAAGGTTGTGGTGAAGTTTCATCAGAGTTGTGTGTGTAGTTTCTGAGAAGAGACTTGTTGGACCCTGTGGTACAGAGCATTTTGTGGACAGGTTCAGTGTGTGACAAGGACGAACTATTTAGATTTTGGTGAAGATCCTGTTCTGGATCTGGCTACTCCATTCATCCATCCATTGGGACCATACTCTGTGCAGAGTGTTGGTGATGCCGAAGCAGTCTCCTTGGCTATTGGGCACAATCCTGGACGGGTCGCCACTCTGACACAGGATACCAGCAACCTGGCACTCATTTTGCCCACCTCGGAAGGATGACAGGCAGAGTCAACCCCACCTGGTATTAATTCAACACCCAAATAGGCTTTTAACTCAGGATCCTCGGATCCCAAGCCCACCACCCGAACCATTAAGCCAACACCAGACATCCAGCTACCATAATTATTTAAGTGATTCTTCACCATTGAGAGATAGGGCCAAAAACGATGTATAGCTTGATATTTCAAAAATGTATTGGGCCCGATATGTACTCGTGGATCAGGCATTGCGTGGCGGTGGTATGCGCTCTACCGAGTGCCCTTCTCGTTTAAAATGCCCTGAACAAGCTTTGGTATATCACAGGTGATGAAGGTTGTGGTCAAGTCTCATCAGAATTGTATGTATGGTTTCTGAGAAGAAAGCATGTACCTATTTTTTTTGGGGG
This sequence comes from Eptatretus burgeri, assembly GCF_056783735.1. Classification (NCBI taxonomy): domain Eukaryota; kingdom Metazoa; phylum Chordata; class Myxini; order Myxiniformes; family Myxinidae; genus Eptatretus; species Eptatretus burgeri. Next base: position 40,363,502 of record NC_140975.1, read on the forward strand.
GGGGGGGTGGGGGGAGGGGGGCAACCCCCCCAGAAGCCCCTTCAGACCCTGATTTTTTAAATGCCTTGAACAAACTTTGGTTCCTCAGTCGTGTTGAAGGTTGTGGTCAAGTTTCACTAGAACTGCAAGTGTAGTTTCTGAGAAGAAAGCAAATACCTATTTTGAGGGGCAACCCCCGTCGACCCCCTTTGGGCCTGATTTTTTTTTTTTTTTAATGTCATGAATAAACTTTGCGACATACAGGGTAATGAAGATTCTGGTAAAGTTTCATCGAAATTGTATGTGTTGTTTCAGAGAAGTTGCGAGTATTTCTGGACAGACAGATGACAGACATCCAAAGCAACGCTCACTGTTGGCGTGCTCCGACATGCAGCACCCCTCGTGGTACAGCACCCTACGATAGTTTGAGTTCGACCATCAAAGGATAATGCGAGTAGTCGGGAGAATGTGTTTTTGTCTCTCTCCAGGAGAGACGTTTGAAATCTAAGCACACATTCCCTGAGTTCTTCCTCAATGAAGGCCACTCTGGTTGAAATGTTGGATTTTCCAAGCCTTCACTTTTGTTTGTTGGTTTAAAGACAAAGTGCCTTCTGCCCAAGGTTCCCGCAAGGCAACGTCATGATTTGAGGAAGGAATGAGGGCAGGGTTAGGGTTCCTCACATGGTTCATACGTCACAAGTGTTTGGGGGGTTTTTCCAGAGCAGAAATGAAACTGACTCACAGTGGAGTTAAATCTCCTCGCACGGTTTTGTACATCACAGTCGGTAGTGAACCGCGGAGCGACTATGGAGGTGACTTTCCATGAGCCTTTGCCATTCATTGTTACGGACTCAAACGGGGGTCTTGTGTTGGTGGAGGAGACCGCCACGAAGCTCGCCACCATCTCTCGTCCCCTGGTCGTCGTGGCGATCGCTGGCAGATATCGAAGCGGAAAGTCCTTTTTGTTGAACCGCCTGGCGGGTTCTCAACACGGTGAGTACACTCGCTGAACTGGGTCTCTTTTGGGAACATCAAGAAGAAATAACTAAATGTCTCTACGTAAGAGAAACTGAGTTATTGCGAACTGTCTGTCTTAATTTTTTTTTTGTCTTGGTAAGTTTTCCTAAACCATAACTATGTATATATACATATACACACATACACACACACACACACCTTCCATGCTCTTACAGCTGATCTCTTTTATAATATATATATATATATATATATATATATATATATATATATATATATATATATATAGGAGGGGGGAAGGGATAGGGGTGGGAGAGAGAGAGAGAGAGGGATAGGGGTGGGAGAGAGAGAGAGAGAGGGATAGGGGTGGGATAGAGAGAGAGAGAGGGATAGGGGTGGGAGAGAGAGAGGGATAGGGGTGGGAGAGAGAGAGAGGGATAGGGGTGGGAGAGAGAGAGAGAGGGATAGGGGTGGGAGAGAGAGAGAGGGATAGGGGTGGGAGAGAGAGAGAGGGATAGGGGTGGGAGAGAGAGAGAGGGATAGGGGTGGGAGAGAGAGAGAGGGATAGGGGTGGGAGAGAGAGAGAGAGGGATAGGGGTGGGAGAGAGAGAGAGGGATAGGGGTGGGAGAGAGAGAGAGGGATAGGGGTGGGAGAGAGAGAGAGGGATAGGGGTGGGAGAGAGAGAGAGGGATTGGGGTGGGAGAGAGAGAGGGATTGGGGTGGGAGAGAGAGAGAGGGATAGGGGTGGGAGAGAGAGAGAGGGATAGGGGTGGGAGAGAGAGAGAGGGATAGGGGTGGGAGAGAGAGAGAGGGATAGGGGTGGGAGAGAGAGAGAGAGGGATAGGGGTGGGAGAGAGATAGGGGTGGGGGAGAGAGACAGAGAGGGGGGATAGGGGTGGGAGAGAGAGGGTGGGATATGGGTGGGAGAGAGAGAGAGAAGGGGATAGGGGTGGGAGAGAAAGAGGGGGATATATATATATACAGAGAGAGACAGAGAGAGACAGAGAGAGACAGAGACACAGACAGAGACAGAGACACAGAGAGAGACAGAGACAGAGACAGAGACAAAGACAGAGACAGAGACAGAGACAGAGACAGAGAGAGAGACAGAGAGAGAGAGAGAGAGAGAGAGAGAGAGAGAGAGAGAGAGAGAGAGAGAGAGAGAGGGATCAGAGTGGGAGAGAGAGAGGGATCAGAGTGGGAGAGACAGAGGTATCAGAGTGGGAGAGACAGAGGGATCAGAGTGGGAGAGACAGAGGGATCAGAGTGGGAGAGAGAGAGGGATCAGAGTGGGAGAGAGAGAGGGATCAGAGTGGGAGAGAGAGAGGGATCAGAGTGGGAGAGAGAGAGGGATCAGAGTGGGAGAGAGAGAGGGATCAGAGTGGGAGAGAGAGAGGGATCAGAGTGGGAGAGAGAGAGGGATCATGGTGGGAGAGAGGGATCAGGGTGGGAGAGAGGGATCAGGGTGGGAGAGAGGGATCAGGGTGGGAGACAGGGATCAGGGTGGGAGAGAGGGATCAGGGTGGGAGAGAGGGATCAGGGTGGGAGAGAGGGATCAGGGTGGGAGAGAGGGATCAGGGTGGGAGAGAGGGATCAGGGTGGGAGAGAGGGATCAGGGTGGGAGAGAGGGATCAGGGTGGGAGAGAGGGATCAGGGTGGGAGAGAGGGATCAGGGTGGGAGAGAGGGATCAGGGTGGGAGACAGGGATCAGGGTGGGAGAGAGGGATCAGGGTGGGAGAGAGGGATCAGGGTGGGAGAGAGGGATCGGGGTGGGAGAGAGAGATCAGGGTGGGAGACAGGGATGAGGGTGGGAGAGAGGGATCAGGGTGGGAGAGAGGGATCAGGTGTGGCAGAGAGAGAGAGGGATCAGGTGTGGGAGAGAGAGAGAGGGATCAGGTGTGGGAGAGAGAGAGAGGGATCAGGTGTGGGGAGAGAGAGAGAGGGATAGGGGTGGGAGAGGAAGAGAGAGAGCGATATGGGTGGGAGAGGGCTAGAGAGAGGGATATGGGTGCGAGAGGGAGAGGGATAGGGGTGGGAGAGAGAGAGAGGGATATGGGGTGGGAGGGAGAGAGAGAGAGGGATATGGGGTGGGAGGGAGAGAGAGAGGGGGAGAGGGGGGGGAGAGAGAGAGAGAGGGAGAGGGGGGGGAGAGAGAGAGAGAGAGTGATAGGGGTGGGAGAGAGAGAGAGAGTGAGAGTGATAGGGGTGGGAGAGAGAGAGAGAGTGATAGGGGTGGGAGAGAGAGAGAGAGAGGGATAGGGGTGGGAGAGAGAGAGAGAGGGATATGGGGGGGGAGGGAGAGAGAGAGAGGGATATGGGGGGGGAGGGAGAGAGAGAGAGGGAAATGGGGTGGGAAGGAGAGAGAGAGAGGGATATGGGGTGGGAGAGAGAGAGAGAGGGATATGGGGTGGGAGAGAGAGAGAGAGGGATAGGGGTGGGAGAGAGAGAGAGAGGGATAGGGGTGGGAGAGAGAGAGAGAGAGAGAGAGAGAGAGAGAGAGAGAGAGAGAGAGAGAGAGAGAGAGAGAGAGAGATAGAGGGATCAGAGTGCGAGAGAGAGATAGAGGGATCAGGGTGGGAGAGAGAGAGAGGGGGAGGATAGGGGTGGGAGAGAGAGAGAGGGGGAGGATAGGGGTGGGAGAGAGAGGGGGATCGGGGTGGGAGAGAGAGGGGGATCGCGGTGGGAGAGAGAGAGGGATCGGGGTGGGAGAGAGGGGGATCGGGGTGGGAGAGAGAGAGGGATCGGGGTGGGAGAGAGAGGGGGATCGGGGTGGGAGAGAGAGAGGGGGATAGGGGTGAGAGAGATATACACATATATATATATATATATATATATATATATATATATATATATATTGTTGCGGATTTGGCGCCCGCCGGCGTGCGACGGCCACGTAACTCGAATCGCGGCACGTCGCCCACCGGACGGACAATCCAGTCGTGACCCTCTCGGACTAACGCCGGGAACCAGTCACGGGTGGACCTTTCGGTCTCACCGCGATCGAGCCAATCAGCCCCCGCGTGGGATAGGGTTGCTCGCCAAATTCGACCTACCTAAGTACCCACGCGGAGGGTAGACCGGGCGATCGCACCTCGCCGCAGGTCGACTTCGGACACGGGCCACTTAAGCGACCCGTTCCGTACTATCAGAATAACCGAGCGGTGTTATCGTCGACCTCGACGGTTCGATTAATTATCGGGCGTACTCAGCCCACTACCAACCCTTTACGTGAAGCAAGATGAGGGTTCAATGGGGGAAAAGACGAAGCGAAGCGGGAGAACAGTTCAACAATAAAGCACATTTATTCGCGGCACACGGGAAGCACACAAATACAATTCCACCAAATGCACACAAAAAAAGAAAACACAATTCCATTTACACAAAAAGCAAATATAAAAGCGAAAACAATGCAGAGCTAATACCGACTACCGAGCACACGGCAACACTTATACAATTCTACTTCACAGACGGCGCCGACAACACATACCCAAAACCAAGGAAAAGAAATACCCTCAAGAATGAGGCAGGCCTGAGGCCGAGACCGGGTCGGGCCTACCCGTCTGGTGATGAGACGCGGAGCGGCGATGGCCCCGCAACCCGCGGGCCTCGTGGACGGTGTCTGGTAGGGGGTGGGAACGGGGCCCCCTTGGTCGCACTATCTCAGCGCGGGGGGAAACAGGAGGGGGTTGCTGATGCTCGGGGTATAGAGGATCTTTATTATCCCTGGTGTGCGTCTCCACCTCGGCCAGGTCGCGCTGCCGGCCTCCCTCGGGCGTGCAGCTCCTGGCACCGACGCGAGCACCCCCTCGTCCGACTCTCTTCAGCTTCTCCAGCCACTGCAGGCCTCGGGCTCCAGACTTCCACACTCGTCCCCTCCGTTCCGACTCGTTCTCGTTCTCGTTCTCCTTTTCGTTCTCGTTCTCCTTCCGCTGACTGACGAACACCGTCCTTTTATCCCCCCGTAACTTCGCCTTTGACCCCCTCCCTTTGACCTTTCACCTCGCTCCCCATTGGCCCGAGAAAAAGTGGGCGTGAAGGCTTTTTGATCCACAAATTTGCATATATCGATCGTTCTGGAGGCGGGGCCAAATCGCCCCTCGCTCACCGATTGGACGGCAAAAAGTGGGCGTGTGTCGTTTTTGATCCGTTTTTGAAGCACAAAATCCGTGATTTTGTACACGCTGTTCAACGTGCGCCCTGCACGAGTCCAACACCGGTACCCACAGCGGGGCAAGAACGGTGGCGATGCTACGGTTGCGAGGTGTGACGTGAAGGTCGTGGCGGTTGTGGTGAAGCGGTGTTGTGGTTGGTGGTTGCTGTTGTGGTTGTGGTGGTAATCATGGCGGTTGGTCCAAAATAAAGATAGTAAAAGAAAAACGGCTATCCTGAAGAGTCGCAGCTCGCATAAATGACATGTATTCCCACTAGACAACGGGTTTGGGCCTAACTACACATGCACTTACCGAGATACCTCACCTAAGGGACCTGAATGGTGGTTTGCGAATTTGGTAACCACAACACTACCCCCTTCCCTTTTTACAGACTCGTCCCGAGTCGTCAAATTTTCGTGTGCCATCATGTGTAGTTTTCCCCTAGTACATTTTACCTACGGATCCCTGAGTGCGACATTCATGGTATTCGTGTCCCCAAAATAAATAACCTGAGGGCTGCGTAACTATCTAAACAAACTCACTCACACGGACGACTTAAATAAAATTGCCGGCGCTAAGACATACATGCCGGGGGCGCACTCATATGTACAGTACATCTTAACCTTAACTTACAAATTTTACACTAAACCATGGCCCAGGATCACTGAACTCTGCAAAAGAAAAGCAGTTAGCAGGGAGCCAGGCTGCCCACATGCAGTCTCTGGCTCAAAACAATGCAGGTGACAGGGAACGTGGCTGGCTGCTCACACGCAGTCCAAGGCCTTCCCTTTTGAACTGAACTCAGTGAACCACAACGGTGCATGGGCCGCACAAACGTAGTCTCCGTGCCAGCTCAAGTGGCACACGCAATGAGCACAACGAATGGATGCATGGACACAAACACGGTGCACGGGCCGCCACTGCAGGCCCGTGTTGTAGCTGCCAACAGGGCAGTTCTCGCAGCTTGCAAACTGTTGCCTTGATCCTGGCGCACATGGAAATGAACAGGGGGGGGCAAAGCAAAAATTGAACGGGGCTGGTGAACGTGGGCAGTGGGCATGGCATGGCAAAGGCAGCAGGCAAACACAGCCCGTAGAAGAAGGCCGCTGCAGGCAAACACAGCCCGCAGATGAACTGGCCGGCACAGGCCTTGAAGAAAACAGCCAGCAGATGAACTGGCCGGTACAGGCCTTGCAGCACAACAACAGCTGCCGATGAAGTTAGCCGGCCTTTGCCGTTCAGTGGAGGTTGGTGGAGGGAGTGCGGTGGTGCTGGCCACTCAGAAGGCGGGCTCGGACCTACCTACCTGTCTCCCTCCCACCTATCGCCTTTGCCTGTCACTGTACATACCCACTCCCTTAATTTGTCAAACCCCAATTTAGCCCCAACTTATTTTTTTGTTGTTTTTATTTTTACTTCCCCACTATAAATCGTCCCCTAACCCCCTTTATCGTCCTTGTTCGGCTAACCTATCCTGTCACCTAGCCTACTCCCAACCCCTACGTTCCCTTCCCGGAGGGGAACAAGGGAGAGCTAACGTCCTGTGTCGAGGCCCAACGAAGCCTCAGAATGGCCTCCCCAGAGTTCGGCGATCTTAACACCAAGTGGGTCCAGCGGCCCACAACGACAGCGAGGGGATGGATGGTGCGGAGGGGTACATCTCCTAATCTACCCTAACCATTTAACTGTTAAACTACCCCGGGGCTTTCAACAAGCGCCTCTCGCTTAAACTATTGGTTCTAACAACCCAGATTCCCGTCGCCTGTGTTGGTGTCCTTACAATTTCGGGCCTCGCCCCCAATTTTCGCTCCGTGCCCTCACACGGTCTCCTGGCTGGGACACGTGGCTCCCTTTGGCAGGCACGACCCTCTGCCGATTCTCCCGCTATGGCACCCCGGGCACTACACTGCCTCCGAGCCTACCAGCTCCCTAACACCGGGGAGTGCCCCCATGGCACCTCCCCTGAAACGCACACGTGGCAGGCCGGCCTCCCGGGCCCCTTTCCGAGGGTCACCCGTGCCCACAACACTGCCCACGCGGCTAATGGCGCCCGGGCCCCCGCACCAAGCAGGCGCACCCGTGCCCACTACTCTATCCCGGCCCCCCATGGGCCCATGGCCTACCGCGGCCGACTAGCCTGGTGCCCGGGGTACCCACTCAGCGATACTCACCTTTCGCAGCCACGCTCCCAAGCCCGTCAACAGGGCTCCTGCACCCCTCCAAATGGGTCTCGAGCCTACTTTCCCACCAACAGCAAAACGACCTCCATTTTTCAATTTGACTAACCCAGCTAACTCACTCTACACTGACCCCGGGGGTCCCTTGGGCGGGAGTCACTCCTCCCCCCAATCACTCATCGCACCATGCATTCCCCATTCGCTCCACTCACACAGACCCGCTGGCCTCACTCACTCAACATGTACTCACCGCACAACTCACCAACTCTTCAACACACACACCGCTGAACTCTGCCATCCTTCTATCTGCATCCCCTAACTAACTCGTGCTCCCACGTCGTCCCTTAAACTATAGCACGTTCCTTTTAACACTACGTAGCTAAACTACGTCCCCTCTACACATTCACAAGTCTGTCACTGTCTCCTAACTCAAAAATTCATTTTATTTCCCAACCTAAATCTGGCTACAATCCCTCTAACTAATCCATTCCACGGACTCCATGAGGACTTACCCCTGCCCCATGAAGTCGGTCTAACTAAGCTAACCCTTCCCCCTAACTAGTTTCCATCCTGTGCCCAGGGGTAAGGGGGTCTTCCACCCCTTGCCCAGGAATCCTTTGCACCCGAAAGTGAGGCTTGCTGTTTTTTTGTTTTTTTTTCTCTTTACATGCGCAGCACCTGCGCGGCAACTCAGAGCTCGCGCACTTTGCACCTGCCCGTGACGTCATGCAGCTGCACGTGTTCCTCGTCCCTCCTTGGACGGTACCATCCGGCAGAGATACCACTCCTGCCGGATTCCAACCACACGTGCAGCCATGACGTCACCGTGCGCATAAAAAAACCACAAGCCCCACGTCTCGAGGGGTTCCCCACGCGAACACATGTGCTTTGCCCGTTGGAGCTTAACACACACGATCGCGTGGAGAACCCGTCCGGTCCAAATCCGTTTACCTGCCTAAACTTTGTCCGTCCGCGGGATCGGCAAATCCACCGCGTGCGTTTCCGGACCGGGACTTCACTCTCGCAAGCGAGCACGTGGCGGTCTCGTGCGTTGCACAGCACGAACCTCGTGCTCACTGCTGGGTGAACCCGGCACGGTCCTCGAAACAGCTACAGCCGCTACCCGGCTTTCGTTCCTTACATGTCTCCGTCGTCGCCTCCATTCCACACACGCATACCTGCGTGTTACGACGCACACGGTCCACTCCATCACATTCACACCGGGAGACGCGGCTGCGTGCTCCCGCATGCCAACCGACATCTCCCTCACATCCCACTCCTGACACCAGTGTTGCGGTATTCGCGCCCGCCGGCGTGCTGACGGCCACGTAACTCGAATCGCGGCACGTCGCCCACCGGACGGACAATCCAGTCGTGACCCTCTCGGACTAACGCCGGGAACCAGTCACGGGTGGACCTTTCGGTCTCACTGCGATCGAGCCAATCAGCCCCCGCGTGGGATAGGGTTGCTCGCCAAATTCGACCTACCTAAGTACCCACGCGGAGGGTAGACCGGGCGATCGCACCTCGCCGCAGGTCGACTTCGGACACGGGCCACTTAAGCGACCCGTTCCGTACTATCGGGATAACCGAGCGGTGTTATCGTCGACCTCGACGGTTTGATTAATTATCGGGCGTATTCAGCCCACTACCAACCCTTTACGTGAAGCAAGATGGGGATTCAATAGAGGAAAAGACGAAGCGAAGCGGGAGAACAGTTCAACAATAAAGCACATTTATTCGCGGCACACGGGAAGCACACAAATACAATTCCACCAAATGCACACAAAAAAAAGAAAACACAATTCCATTTACACAAAACGCAAATATAAAAGTGAAAACACAGTGCAGAGCTAATACCGACTACCGAGCACACGGCAACACTTATACAATTCTACTTCACAGACGGCGCCGACAACACATACCCAAAACCAAGGAAAAGAATATCCTCAAGAATGAGGCGGGCCTGAGGCCGAGACCGGGTCGCGCCTACCCGTCTGGTGATGAGACGCGGAGCGGCGATGGCGCCTCTCTCCGCGGGCCTCGCGGACAGTGTCAGGCAGGGGGTGGGAAAAGGGGCCCCCTTGGTCGCACTATCTCAGCGCGGGGGGAAACAGGAGGGGGTTGCTGATGCTCGGGGTATAGAGGATCTTTATTATCCCTGGTGTGCGTCTCCACCTCGGCCAGGTCGCGCTGCCGGCCTCCCTCGGGCGTGCAGCTCCTGGCACCGACGCGAGCACCCCCTCGTCTGCCTTCGCCGCTGCCGCCTCTCCGCCTCTGGACTCTCCACCCTGGACTCTTCTTTGGGCTCCCCTCGTTCGACTCTCTTCAGCTTCTCCAGCTACTGCAGGCTTTGGGCTCCAGACTTCCACACTCTTCTCCTCCGTTCCGACTCCTTCTCCCTCCGACTCCTTCTCGTTCTTCCCTCTCCAATCTCGTTGTGTCCTTCAATCTCCTGATTTCTCCTTCCTGCTTCATTCCTTGCTCCTTTACTTTCTCCTCGTATTCGAACCTATTTTTTTCCTTTTGTCGTTCAGTTTCAAATTCATACTCTTTCAGTTTTCTATTCCACTGTCTTTCTTGTTCCTCCTTCTGCAATCTCGTCATTTCTTTCAACTGACTGATTTCTTTCTCCTGTCTCATTCGTTCTTCCTTCATTACTCTTTCTTGTTCCTCATTCTTTAGTCTGGCCTTCGCTTCCAGCTGTTCGATCTGTACAGTGTGGTTTCTTAAAGTTTCATTTTCCGTTCTCTTCCTTTCCTCTTTTAACACTATCAGTTCGTTTTGTAGTTCCCTCTCTTTGTTTTGGTGTTTCTGTAACTCAGAAACTTTCTTTTCCAATTCTTTTCTCATCTCCGCACCCTCCGACCTTGCTTTGGCTTCGAACTGTTCTTCCGGCTTGCGCTTGTGGTTTTCTACCCGTCTTCCCAGTTCCTCTGTCTCCGTTTTTACCTCCAGTCCCAGCTTATCAACTCTCTTCGTCATGTCTTGAAGTCTTTTCTCACACTCCACCGTTTCGACCTTCAATCCCTCCTCTGTCTCCTCCTGGCTTTCTTTTAATTGGTTTTTCGCTTCGAGT
>NC_140975.1:40386363-40461363 GCF_056783735.1 Eptatretus burgeri
CACACCAGCCTTGGCCTCAACAAGCGTACTAGAGAAAAAGACAACCTTTAAAGATTTTACACCACTCATCCTCAGAAGACTGATTTGCATGCGTCTCCTGTAGCATTAGCACATAAATTTTTTCATTTTGGAAGAGCTGAAATACCTGGAGGCGACGCACACAATTGCGGCCTCCATTGATGCTCAGGGATGCTACTTTTATCTCCATTCTGTTGGTTATTCTTGAAGCTCTTTACCAGCCCGAGTAACACATTTCCTTAACCTTTGGAATTGAGGTTCTGACATGTTAACCTGATAAGGTTCACGAATCATACTCCTTGCAGTTTTAATGAAATCGTGTAAATTCGGGAAGTAATCTTTGATTTTGCCGTACCTTTTTCTGAATGTATCATCCAGGAATTTAATCACATTTTCTTGAGACACTAAGATTGTGTCGTTTCCCCCTTCATCCTCTTGAGAGCTTAAAGCACTAAAATGTGGTGTAGAAGAGGTTTCATCTGAATGAACTGCTTAATCTATGGACTCTCCTATTACTTGTGGAACACTTACTTTTGGCTCAACAGAAAGTTCTGCTCTGTTTACGGACCCCTCCGAATTTGCCTTGTCCATGTCCTTCCCCTCTACAACCCTTACATCATCATCATCATCATCATCATCATCTGTGAGGGAGGGGTTGACATTTAACTCACAGGGATTTTCCCCTTTATCTATTTCTCCATCACTGTCAGACAGACATAGCTAATAACTCGTCTGAACAAGTTTGGCTAACAGGACAAACACTTAAAACATCCTGAGATACCTCACTGTTCTCTGTGTCACACTCAGAGTCGGCCAGTGGAGCAAGTGAAGTTTCCACATCCGCACACGACTCCGGTACCACCAAGGGGTTTCCAATGTGAGACATACCTTGAAGATCCACCGAGCCTGACACGATCTGGACCGTATTCTGCTCCTTAGCATCAAAGGCATCAACATTTGACTGTTTTTGACCTTTTTTCCTGGTATCCGTAACAGATACCTCCATATCGTCCACACTGTCCTGTACAGTGGATGCTAAAGGAGAGGAAGCAACCACTTTCACTTCCTCATTTGGTGGGGGTGGATTAATTACGTCACGATTACACACCCTCTCTCCAACGCCGGTCGGGGTGGACGAGTCCAATTCGTCGAACACCTCAGCCAGTGGGGGGGGGGGGCGGAGCTCGGCTCCCGATTCACCTTCTCCCCATTAGTTTGTGGTGAGGAAGAATCGTTCCTCACCGCACCTTCACTTTCTTGCGGTGTAACCGCATTGGGACAAACACTCCACGTGCCCGTAAACTCCACACCCAAAACATGTCATAACCTCTGAGGAGGCAAACATTTTATATTCAAACCCTTTGATTTTTACACTGAGTACAACATTCAGTGTTTTACCATTTCCAGGTAGTATCATATAAACCACTCTTTTAAAGGACATGACGTGTTTACATTTATCGCTAACATGACGCATCGGCACCATTGAGATCCTCGACACAACCTTACCGGACTTGTTTAAATGGTTACACTAGTCCTGGTTCCTTATAAATGGTGGAACATTATTAATATTAACTTTAACTGTTGGGGCCTGTAAAGCGAACACAGAGAGGGAAGTGTTCGGTTCGATGAACAGGCCATGCTTAACCACCGTGGCGACCACGTGATCCTCCGACACAAACACCACAAACTTCTTATTCATGCGACAAGCAGCACGAATATTGTGTAAACCAATGATGTTACCAATGGCAGAAAGCACATCATTAAGTTCCACCTCAATGGGAGGGAAGCAAAAAACAGCGTTTTTCAAGTTAGTGACTCGAACATCTCGACACGGAAACGTTCACCCGCCATTCGAACTCAAGAAAACAAGTTAGTAAACTTTACCGAGAGAAATAAGGTATTTTCACAAACACCAATACATGAATGATTAAAGTTTAGAATTAATAAAGAACACGGTTGAAGTGAACGAGAAAAACCTCCCCCGGCGGCCATGACAGGCCTTAGGCCTACGATTTTCTCGACACGAGACTGTGGTCTCTCTCCCCTCTCCCTCTCCCTCTCCCTCTCCCTCTCCCTCTCTCCCTCCTCCTCCTCCAGACAGGAAGGAAAAAAAAAACACGGGAAAGTCCACAAGTAGAAAACGAACACATGGGAAACGAAAAGTGCAAACAGCACAGCAGAGGAGGGGTACTCACGACATAAGGAGCGGCCATGACAGTACGAGAGAGAGACAGAGACAGAGACAGAGACAGAGACAGAGACAGAGACAGAGACAGAGACAGAGACAGAGACAGAGACAGAGACAGACAGAGACAGAGAGAGAGAGAGAGAGATACTTTTGAGTCCTTTTATTACAAAAGAAAGTATAAAAAGATTTTTAAAAATTCAATACAAGTTTTTCCATAAACCCACAGAACAAAGGAAAGGATAATCTACAAGAATGGAAAAAAAGAAGAAAACAATTCATTTTAAAGTAATCGTTGAGCATTAATAACAAGAGAGTTTATACAAACGGATGCTCCAATTGTAATTTTTTAAAATAATACATTAGACTTCGAGAAATCCATCAATCAAAACAGAACAAAAAGGAAAAAGAACACTGTATAGTAGTCCAAAAGACATACAATACCACGAAGGAAATTACACACACATTTCTAATTCATTCTCATTAACCTTACACATTTTTCCAACACACCAATTTTCAACAAATCCATTAATATTTGCATTATTACTAGAGTAATTGAATTCCAGTTTTAGCCTTGTTGAAACCAGGGATTGAAAATACAGGATCACATTACATTGCTCTGGTGGTTTTCCTTTAATTTTGCTTTTCTAGACAAGTAAATTGAGAGTTTAGCCTCGGACAATACATAATTCAAAAACTAGAGGGGGAGCACTCGGGAGAGTGCAAAACCTCCGCCGCCAATACTGCTGGGTCACTCAAGTGAACCTTCTATCTTATTCATTAAATATGATGTCAACAGTGCTGACAGTTATAGTTCTTTTCTCCACCATTTTTTTGGAGGGGGGGGTTGGAAATCACTTAAAACATGTAGAAATGCAAAAAAAAAAAATCGAAATTTTGTTGAAAAAAAGTTGCAAAAAATTTTTTTTTCTTTAACAATTTTTTTTTGGGGCGGGGGGGGGGGGTTGGAAATCACTTAAAACATGTAAAAATGCAAAAAAAAATTTTCTCCAAAAATTTTTTTTTGGGGGGGGGGTGTTGGAAATTACTTTAAACATGTAGAAATGCAAAAAAAAAAAATTCTCCAACAATTTTTTTTGGGGGGGGGACCAAGTCCAAAATCTAATGGCATGATCCTTGGACCATACCTAACCCCGCCCCCCCCCACCAAGTTTCGTCAAAATCCGTCGAGGAGTTTTTCCGTAATACTGTTCACAAACAAACAAACAAACAGAAAGGGGTGAAAACAGTAACCTCCATCCATCTTCGAAGATGGCGGAGGTTAACAAAATTAACTTTTCATCTGCCGAAGCGACTCTAAGATCAAAGATAAAAACCCGGAGGGAAAACCGAACATTTACTCGATCGAATACGTTCTTCAGTAGAATAAAAAGAGCACGCAATCGTATGCAATCAACATACCCATGAAACACATCTTCAGTGGTGTTACAGAAGGGACAGAGAACCGACACAGTAACATCTACACGGTTTACAAAAAGGTTTGTCGGTAATGCCTCATGAATAAGTCTCCATTGTAGATCACCTGACCTTTTTGTTGTGGGTGTGTAATACATCGATTTCCATTCAGGTTCAGAGGGGGCGATATCCGGTAACAAGACTTTCCATCTACTTACTCCCGCTGTCGGAGTGTTTACATTGATAACCGAAAGGCAAGACCGATAGATAAAATTGCTCTCGAGGTTGCCAAAGTGAAAAGAACGACACCCGGCTTGAGACAGAGCAGGACTGGTGAAACTAACCAGTAAATTAGGAATTGAAGGATTATGGGATACCCATTTCACCTCAGTACTCCACTTCAAACCAAGTCTAAAGGATGTGCGTGTAACTTCAACAAGTACTTGGCTTACAACTCTTATTGACCTGGTACCGGTAATCTCAGCGATTTCCTTGGCGGATTTCCAGGCATGATTGGAAGAGTCAAGAAGATGCCAAACATTTTTGATACCACTTGTAATAAAGTTTTGGGGGAAAAAAATCGACTTTTGGGAACATTCGGAAAAAGTGGGTTCAGAAACAAGGGTTCTCCCACAAACATTTGAACATCATATGACTCCTTCTGGTGGTCACCACTACGGCTTGCCAAGCATTTAGTAGACTTTGATAAAACAGAGGGAGGTGAGACGCATCAACTTTTTGAGGCTCCATCAAAAACAGCTCAAGGCCGTAACCGAGCGTTCCAGCCTGTCTCAGAATTTGTTGTGCTGTGGGACGCCAGGGCAGTTTTTTCACATTGAGCAGTCGCTGGATTGATTTCAGCCGAAAGGCCATCAGTCGACATTTCACGTCAATGAGCCCTTGGCCACCTCCGGACAGGGGTCGACAAAGTACATCCCACCTCAACCAGTGATGACCTCCCCAAAAGAAATTAACCAGTAGCTGCTGAATATCCTTTAGTAAGCTGTCCGGTGGCTGTAGGCAGATGAATCTATGCCACAAGACAGAGGCGACTGAGGTGTTAACAATCAGTATACGGCTTCTGAAGGACATTTGTGGAAGGAAACGTTTCCATTTTTGCAAACGTTTGGTCACGTCATCTATCATTCCTTCCCAATTCATGAGAGAATACTGGTAAGGACCAAGGTAAACCCCAAGATACTTGACCCCTTCTCTTTCCCAACTTAGACCTTTGGGAAGTCAGTGAGGTGGTGCCAAAGGAGGCCGACCGGATGTACGAGTGACAGAAGACACCCACAAGGCTTTGCTCTTTTGCCAGTTGACCTTCAAGGATGAAGCCCGATGAAACATACGTAGGGATTCGAGGAGAGTGGTTAGGTCTTGATCGTTCCTAATTATTACGCAGATATCATCAGCGTATGCAGATACTATGATATGGTGCTCCTCTGGGGAAGGTACAAAGCCAGAGAGTGAGAGTCTAAGATTAATGAGAAGTGGCTCGAGTAAAAGGCTACACAGTAACCCTGACAACGGACAGCCTTGCCGAACGCCCCTCTGAACCTGAAAAGGAGAACAGAGAAAATTGTTTACTTTGCATAAGTTTGATATATTGTTGTATAATAATTTAACCAAACATATAAACTTTTCACCAAACCAAAATTTTTGCAAAACATGAAACATGCAGGTGTGATCAACACTGTCAAAGGCCTTTTCAATGTCTAAAAAAAGTAGTCCAACCCAGTCTTCCTTAAGGCCACAATCAATCAAATCTCTGATCAAGAAGATGTTGTCAGAGATTGATCTTCCTGGAATACAGTAACTCTGATCAGCATGAACAACAGTTCCAATTACACTCTTCAGCCGATTGGCAAGAAGTTTGGACAAAATTTTATAGTCCGAGCACAGCAATGAAATGGGACGCTAGTTCTCGACCCTCCGGAGATCTCCGCCTTTAGGGAGGAGGGAAACCACCGCTCTTCTACAGCTGAGAGGCAATATGCCAGATCGTACGCTTTCTTGCAGGACCAGCAGTACTTCTGGACCTAGAATGTCCCAAAACGCTGTAAAAAAAAATCAACTGGAAGGCCGTCAATCCCAGGAGTTTTTCCATGTTCAAGGCTACTCAGAGCTGTACTGAGTTCCTCCAGGATGGGCGCCATTTCAAGACACTGACGCTGGTCACAACTCAAAACAGGTACATGATTGGTCATATTCACATCAATATCTTTGTTCACGGATTTATCCGCAAATAATTCAGAAAAGAAACCTTTTACAAGCATTCTTACAACACCCTCATTTTGTGTAATGTTCCCTGTGGTATCTATCAGGGAAACAATCCGCCTTTGGGACTTCTTAAAACCTTCCAACCGAAAAAAAAAACTTTTTGTTGGAGTGTCAGAAAACTTCATATTTTGAATTCTAAGTCTGACTGACATCCCCATTACTCTCTTGTGATTCAGTTCTCTTAGATATGCTTTTTTTTCCAGTAATAACTTAATTTTCCTACCACTTTGAGATTCGGCTAATTCTCTCTCGAAATGCAAAATTTCAGTTTCTAAAAGTGAAACCTGAATTTTATTCATACTTGTGGAGAAAGACTTAAAACATTGGCAAAAAAAAACACGGATTTGGGTTTTAGCATTGTCCCACCATAACTGAACAGAAGAGTGGAAAGATTTTCTATGAACAAGTGTTTTCCAAAAACAACGAAATGCTTCAGTAAAAGAGCAATCTTCTCATAGGCTAGAATTGAAAGTCCAATAAGCACTTTTATGAACCATCCGAGAAGAATATAGGCCAAGCACTACCAGGTGGTGATCAGAGAAACCGGAAGGGAAATGTTCACAAGATACCAGTACATATCTGTACGTAGAATTTATATACCATCGATAAAGTCTAGTGAGCGTGATCAACCCGTTAGCACACCGGCACCACGTGTATTGAGAGACTGTCGAGTGCTGTATGCGCCATGCGTCAAGCAGACCAAGTGATGTGAAACAACGAGAGATATCTTTATGCGCTTCGGGATGTGGTTCTCGTGTGTTTCTATCTAGATTTGGTTCAAATGTACAGTTAAAATCTCCAATACAAACACAATGATCAATGATCAAGAGGTATCACGTGAAGATAATTAGCCAAACGTGTGAAAAAATCTTTACGAGCTACACTGCTGCTAGGAGCATATACATTGAGTAAGGTGAGGTGAAATCCTCGATAAACCAACTCCAAGGATGCCAAGTGCCCTTTAACTATTTCATGGAAAGTACAAGAGTCGGGAACGAACCCTGGACGAAGCAAAAATGCCACTCCCGCAGAAACAGAGGACAGATTGCTAAAGAAACACTCTCCTTCATTAAGACGAAGCCAATCAGACTGTGCAGTCTCCGTTATATGTGTTTCTTGCAATAAGCAGATATCAATATGTTTCTGAAACACTAAGTTCTTAACTTGGACCCTACGCAAATGGTTGGCACCACCTCCATTGATGTTTAAGGTGGCACACAACACTTCTTTTCTTTTCATCCTATATCGAGGAAATTTGGCTGCTGTTGTGAATATTCAGTCCTCACTTTAGTGATAAGTTTCCTTAGCCAATGAGTTTGAGGTTTTGTCATTCCAAAATCTTTGTGATTTTTAATTATAAACCTTGCCGTTTGCAGGAAGGCAGGCAAGTCAGGAAAATGTTTCTGAATGTTGACTTTCCGCTGCCTGAACGTCTCATTTAGAAAGCTCACAATGCGCTGTGGAGATACTTTAGAATGATCAGATGACGAGTGGGACAGATCCGCCACCTCTATGCTGTCCTCTGAATCAGACAATCCAGATAAGAATCCATCAGGTTCACAAAATTCACTCTGATCTTTTATCACCTCATTTAGGAGCGATTCTAAGGGATCTACCGGGAGATGTGGAGTACCTATTTGCGAAAAACGATTTACACTCTCCTCGACCTGAGATACAACTGCTAAAGCGTCCTCTTGTACCTCTTCATCGGGTACCTCTACCGGGGTCACAGAGACAGTATTCTGAATACTTGTGGTGAGACGATGAGGAGTCAAACCACTATTCAGTTCAGGCTCTGGAAAAGTTGTTGTTGGTGATGATTCATCCGTACATTCTGCAGACGTTTCACCACCAATAACCAACTCAGTTTCACCACCGTTTGAAGGAACATTGCCACATTGCACGTTTTGGATTATACTCTCGTCTTGAGGTTCCTCAGTGAGTACCTTACTCGTATCCAGTACGACTACCTTGGAGGAACTAGTGGATTCACGCGAAGTAGATGCTTTAGGTTTCTTTTTCACGGTTACAAAACCATCTTTTTCATCCTCGCCAAGCAAGGAAACGGTATCATGGGAAACATTGGAGATACTGGCCGTCACCTCCTCACGAGGTATCACCTCTGTCACCTCCTCACGAGGTATCACCTCTGTCACCTCCTCACGAGGTATCACCTCTGTCACCTCCTCACGAGGTATCACCTCTGTCACCTCCTCACGAGGTATCACCTCTGTCACCTCCTCACGAGGTATCACCTCTGTCACCTCCTCACGAGGTATCACCTCTTCCACACCCAGAGGTATCACCTCTTCTCTCCCACGAGGTTTGCGGTCATTACCGGTTTTACAATCGACAACGACATGTCCCGATTCTCCACATCTTGCACAATGAGCTTTGGGACAAAATCTCTTTAAATGCCCAAAGTTCCCACAATGAAAACACGTTCATGTCGCCGATGAAGCAAACATGTGGTAATCGCGATCGTCGATTCTAACCTTGAGGGAAACCTTCAATCCCGTGTCGTCTCCACGGTCAGGAGGCTCCATGTTCACCTGGCGCCGGAAACTCATCACGTGGTTCGCTTTTTCATGGCGACACCCAAGGGGGATCATGGAGATTGTAGAAACGATCGTTTCGAAACGAGACAAGATGGACAGAATCTCATCACTCGCACGAATGGAGGACAATTTGAAACGACAATTTTCGTTGCGGGGACATCCATGGGGGGGACGCCATCACGAAACGACCACTCTGTGTGGATAAACCGGCGCTCACGACGTCGTGAACAAAACGTTCGTCCGACACGAAAACTACCACTTTCTGGTTCGTACGTGACGCGGCCCGGACGTGGTCAACACCGATAACATCGCCGACCGCCAACACGATCTGTTCGGTGAGACACAAACCAGGCCGTTCTTTCTGGTCGGTGCTTCGTACAGAGAATCTCACTGGGGAGCAGCGGCCGCCATGTTTTACACACACGACGCGCCACGTCCTCCTCACTCAGGAAGGGGAAGTCACAAAAACACTCAAACTTTTCCGAACCTTGGGAAAGGGAGCGCGAACTGAACAAAATAAGGAAAGATAAGCGAAATAAAAAGCAAAATAAAGATTTAAAACGAAAAAGTTTTTATATTTTGAGAACGACGAACAGGGCACTGCACGGAAAACCGACGATACCCTGAGAAAGCGGCGGGACGAGCGATCTCTCTCCTCTACACAGAGGGGAAACACGGGGAGCAACCCACAAACACAACACGAACACAGAGGGGAAACACGGGGAACAACCTACAAACATAACAAGAACACAGAGGGGAAACACGGGGAACAACCCACAAACACAACACGAACACAGAGGGGAAACACGGGGAACAACCCACAAACATAACACGAACACAGAGGGGAAACACGGGGAACAACCCACAAACACAACACGAACACAGAGGGGAAACACGGGGAACAACCCACAAACACAACACGAACACAGAGGGGAAACACGGGGAACAACCCACAAACATAACACGAACACAGAGGGGAAACACGGGGAACAACCCACAAACACAACACGAACACAGAGGGGAAACACGGGGAACAACCCACAAACATAACACGAACACAGAGGGGAAACACGGGGAACAACCCACAAACACAACACGAACACAGAGGGGAAACACGGGGAACAACCCACAAACACAACACGAACACAGAGGGGAAACACGGGGAACAACCTACAAACATAACAAGAACACAGAGGGGAAACACGGGGAACAACCCACAAACACAACACGAACACAGAGGGGAAACACGGGGAACAACCTACAAACATAACAAGAACACAGAGGGGAAACACGGGGAACAACCCACAAACACAACACGAACACAGAGGGGAAACACGGGGAACAACCCACAAACATAACACGAACACAGAGGGGAAACACGGGGAACAACCCACAAACATAACACGAACACAGAGGGGAAACACGGGGAACAACCCACAAACACAACACGAACACAGAGGGGAAACACGGGGAACAACCCACAAACACACCACGAACACAGAGGGGAAACACGGGGAACAACCCACAAACACAACACGAACACAGAGGGGAAACACGGGGAACAACCTACAAACATAACAAGAACACAAAGGGGAAACACGGGGAACAACCCACAAACACAACACGAACACAGAGGGGAAACACGGGGAACAACCCACAAACATAACACAAACAGAGAGGGGAAAACACGGGGAACAACCTACAAACATAACACGAACACAGAGGGGAAACACGGGGAACAACCCACAAACATAACACGAACACAGAGGGGAAACACGGGGAACAACCCACAAACATAACACGAACACACAGGGGAAAACACGGGGAACAATCCACAAACACAACACGAACACAGAGGAATGAAATGGGGAGTGTGGAAACAAAAAAAACAGCACAACGGAGGACAGGTACTCACGACACAAAACAAGCAGCCGCCATGACAGTACACACAACGAACGAACGGCCAGGAGAGGGAGAGAGGAAGAGAGGGAAGAGAGGGGAGAGAGAGAGAGGGGAGGGAGAGGAGGGAGAGGAGAGAGAGGAGAGAGGATAGAGAGGGGAGAGAGGATAGAGAGGGGAGAGAGGAGAGAGAGGAGAGAGAGGGGAGAGAGGAGAGAGAGGGGAGAGAGGGGAGAGAGGGGAGAGAGGAGAGAGAGGGGAGAGAGGGGAGAGAGGAAAGAGAGGGGAGAGAGGGGAGAGAGGAGAGAGAGGGGAGAGAGAGGAGGGAGAGGAGAGAGAGGGGAGAGAGAGAGGAGGGAGGAGAGAGGAGAGAGGAGAGAGGGGAGAGAGGAGAGAGAGGGGAGAGAGAGGAGGGAGAGGAGAGAGAGGAGAGAGAGGAGAGAGGAGAGAGAGAGGGGTAGAGAGAGAGGGGAGATAGGAGAGAGAGGAGAGAGAGGAGAGGGAGAGAGGGGAGAGAGGGGAGAGAGGGGAGAGAGGGGAGAGAGAGGAGGGAGAGGAGAGAGAGGAGAGAGGAGAGAGAGGAGAGAGAGGAGAGAGGGGAGGGAGAGGAGAGAGAGGAGAGAGAGGAGAGAGAGGGAGAGAGAGAGAGAGAGAGAGAGGAGAGAGGGGAGAGAGGGGAGAGAGGGATGAGAGGGGAGAGAGGGGAGAGAGGGGAGAGAGAACGAGACAGAGAGAGACACACAGAGAGAGAGAGAGAGAGAGAGAGAGAGAGAGAGAGAGAGAGAGAGAGAGAGAGAGAGAGAGAGAGAGAGAGAGAGAGAGAGAGAGAGAGAGAGAGAGAGAGGAGGAGGTAGAGGAGGAAGAGGAGAGAGAGGAGAGGGAGAGGAGGGAGAGGAGGGAGAGGAGAGAGGGGAGAGAGGGGCGAGAGGGGAGAGAGAGGAGAGAGGGGAGAGAGGAGGGAGAGGATAGAGGGGAGAGAGGGGAGAGAGAACGAGACAGAGAGAGACACAGAGAGAGAGAGAGAGAGAGAGAGAGAGAGAGAGAGAGAGAGAGAGAGAGAGAGAGAGAGAGAGAGAGAGAGAGAGAGAGAGAGAGAGGAGGAAGAGGAGAGAGAGGAGAGGGAGAGGAGGGAGGGGAGGGAGAGGAGAGAGGGGAGAGAGGGGAGAGAGGGGAGAGAGGGGAGAGAGGGGAGAGAGGGGAGAGAGGGGAGAGAAGAGGGAGAGGAGAGAGGGGAGAGAGAGGAGAGAGAGGGGAGAGAGGAGAGAGCGGGGAGAGGGGAGAGAGGAGAGAGAGGAGAGAGAGGGGAGAGGGGAGAGAGGAGAGAGAGGAGAGAGAGGAGAGAGAGGGGAGAGAGGAGAGAGAGGTCGGGGTGTTTTCACCCCTGTCTGTCTGTCTTTGTTTGTCTGTGAGCAGGATAACCTGTCCACAACATTTTGAAATATAATGCTATATTTACTGTATGTCGTTTTTGGCCCCATCTCTCAATGGTGAAGAATCACTTGAAGATTTTTTTTTAATTCTTTTTTCCGGATCCAGATCTTCATTAAAATCAAATCAGTTCATCCTTATCACACATCCAATCTGTCCACCACGTTTTGTCCGAATCCGTCCATAACGTTTTGAAATATCATGTTACATATCGTTTTTGGCCCCATCTCTCAATAGTGAAGATTCAGTTTAAAAATTCTCTGATCCAGATCTGGATCTTCATCCGAGTCCAATGAATTCATCCTTGACACAGATCCAATCTATCCACCAAGTGTCGTCTGAATCGGTCCATAACATAACACCTTTGTTGGCGAAGGTAACAACTTGAACTTCGGCCTTCCAGTCTTCCAAAGTTTGGGTCTGTTGTAGAGTATGATTGCTTTCACAGGGGGGAAAATAGTTCAATTGAGACAAATCAGGTGATCTTGCACATTGTTGAAGATGATTGATTGAATCCTCCTCTAAGAAAAAACTTGTTAAACACTTTATTCTTCACTTAGCTAAGACATTTTCATCAGTCAATAACCTGGAAAAAAAATGAGATAGAATATAATGAGAACCCTTTTGAGTTGTCTTGATGGTGATCTCAGAATCTTAATCACAGGATTAAAACGACAAAAAAAGTTATTGATATTTAGAACTGTATAACTGTTTATTGGACACCGTATCGATACAGAGTCTGAGTTCTTCTCAGAGAGTACTCATATTTATTTGTTTGTTTGTTTATTTATTTTGTATACAGTGTTGAGGCTCGTGGATAAAGTACATGCAACACAGAACAGACCAGGACATAAGAGAGTTAAAAGAACAGGAGAAAGAGAGGGGGACAGACCAACAGCAGGGATGAGGGACAAAATAGAGAGAGACGGAGAAATAAGGGATGTGGGGAAGAATGAGAGCTAAGAGAGGACACAAAGGGTGAAGAAGATGAATGCAGTCACAAACCCTCAATCAGAGAAGTGGAAGGGAAAATGGGAAACCGAGAAAGATGAGGGCTTGGGGAGGGTTAATGGGGGTAAAAAAAAAGATCATGTGTGTATACGGGGGTAAACGGTTGTCTTGAAGCCCTGGAGGGAAGAATATTGGGAGTTTTACCAGGAGGGGTTACTGGCAGAATGTCTGGGCCCTGCAGAAACCTGAGTTTGGGTGGGGTGGGGCATTGAGATGGCAGAGAGTGTAAGAGAAGAAAGGAGGTGGTGGAAGACAGAGAGACCATCGACCTATCTGTGATGTGAACATGATAAGCCCAAAGACTCAGTTTCATTGCAGGAGATTCCAATGATCTTGAAGGCCTTGGTTTCTATGTCATTAAACTGAGCAAGGTGTGAGGTGAGGGAGGGTTGCCAACCTAGAGGGGAGAGCAGTACTCCATCAAACTGCAGATGAAGGCCTTTTTGTTCGATAAGAGTTCAGGCATACCAAGGAAGGACTTTGCATGAAGGAGGATGCCCAGTCGACGAAATGCGGTTTGTCCAAGACTGGTCAAGGCTGATAAGGAGGCCCAAAAGTTTAAATGACTGAACTTCTTCAAGAGGATTGTCAAGAAAGTAGATGTGGGATTTCTCAGACAGTCCTGCCCTTTTGGAGAGAGAGAGAGAGACAAAGTGAGGGTGTGAGATTTGTCAAGATTGAAAGACATATTCCAAGTGTTTGACCAGCTTGTGATTCTATCAAGGTGTGAGGAGAGGGAAGAGGCTGCTACCTGCCTATCTGTAGGACGAATAATATCATGGCAGAGCAAGCAGTCAACAGTGATGAGATAGAGAATTATCCAGAGAATCAGCAAGATCGTTGATGAAAGATTTCAGCTGTAATCGTGGTTTCACTAGTTCCACACCCATATTGACTAGCTAACCAAGGAACAGCGAAACTGCAGCTATTGTGAAGAGTGTAAAGCATTTTGATGCAGTGGTGTTTCTGTGGTGTACATTTTTCATGCAAATTATAAAAGGAGTTGGAGTCGATGCCATATTTATTTTAGCTTTCATGATACTAAGCATCTGCGTCAGAGTGGCGACCCACCCCGGCTTGTAACCAGGTCAGGTCAGGTATGGGAGCGTGCGCCGGAGCAGTGCGTCGCTGCGTCCACTTCCTGCCGATACTCCAGGTGCCTCCATCTGGCCATCCCCCAGGCAGATGCCTCACCCATCCCCATCTCCTTGAGATGTCGCTTGTCACCCTCGCCAAGAAACTGCTTAAACAACACAGATGCTCTGAGTAGAGCATGTTACATGATGATGATGATGATGATGATGATGATGATGATGATGATGATGGTGATACTAAGCATAATCCAATGGTAGTTGTTTTGTTTGTTAGCTGGCTTATGAAAACTTAATTTAGCCATTTTTCATACACTGATCAGTATTTTGTAATGGATTAAAAACTCAATTGTGATCTCCAATCAGAAACCTTTTTTGTTATTACATTTGTACTACCAGATCTGTTCATACATGACCTTGTACCTACCTGCCTTCCTGTTAGGTTTTGCGTTGGGACATACGGTCCAATCGAAGACCAAAGGTCTCTGGATCTGGCCTATTCCTTACCCAAATGACGATAGCAAATGCCTGGTTCTGCTCGACACCGAAGGGCTCGGAGACGTGGAAAAGGTCAGTGTGGAAGGCCTCATGATGATGTGAATAAAATATGGACCTCAATGACGGACAACTTGGAGTTTTTTATATTGATGAATGTGGCATCCAAAATTGGCTGTGATTTTAATCTAAAGTGAAGACCATTTCAACCCAAATCCATTGATGGGGGTGTAAACTCAACTCCTTCTTTGGCTGATGTTAATAATTTGATCCTAAGTCCAAAGTGCCAATGACACACTTATGGCAACTATGTAAGAAAAAGTTTGGATTTGTTGACAGTTGCTTCATTGAACAAGTTGTTCTTTTCAAGGGGCTGTTAATTGGCTGGCTTTATTGTTAATACTCTGTTTGTTTCTTGCATTCCAACAATTCATAATGCTCACATTATAAGGAAGCACTTTTGGGCTGTGATAACTTAGGCAATTCCCTTGGTCCTCACTGGAAACCGATTTTGTAGCTTCTTTTATAAGTAGTTAATACGAATGATTCAAAATACCTCTTATTGTTGCTAAACCTCTGCTCAATTATTTGCTTGATGTGAAAGTGGTGGATGATTTGGCATTGCATGTTGGTGTTGTGCAGGGCAGCACCCAGCATGACACGTGGATCTTCGTGCTGGCAATGCTGCTGAGCTCCATGCTGGTGTTTAACACGCTGAGCTGTATCGATCGTAACAGCCTGCAGGAGCTCAGGTACGCCCTAACATGTGAGAGCTAGTTTGAGATTTTAAGAAAGTTGGCATTTTGTCCATATTTTTTTATTTTCTTGGCGTTGTTCTCTGTCTTAGTTGATGATAAAAGTGGTGTAATGCACAGTGGGTTACAGGTGCTATTAGACATTGACTAATATTAGACATTAGTGTTAGACATTGACTCAGATGGTCCTTTTCTGCATCATGAGTTATGTTCTAAGCTGGAAAATTTGACACAAGTCTGAATGAAAGGACACAGAAGTTTAAGTGCAAAGAGACGATTTGACCCATTGTGTTTGTGTTGTTGTCTCATTTCATGCAGTATTTTTATTTGCTTTATCCAATTTGTTCCATGAACCCAGTACAGCAAATTGCTTATGATAAGAGGGCCATGACCAGCTGCTTAAACAATTATAAGAGGGGTATGGCCAGCTGCTCAAACAATTATAAGAGGGGTATGGCCAGTTGCTCAAACAATTATAAGAGGTGCAAGGCCAGCTGCTCAAACAATTATAAGGGGCACGGCCAGCTGCTCAAATATTAAGCTTCTCACAAACTCAACCTCCTTCACTTCATTGATGGACATAAGGATGACAGGTGGTGACACCAAATACTTGAGATGTTTTGAAACTAATTAAGAAAAAAAGGCAAGAAATATCTAGAATCATGACCTGCCCAGTTCTGCTTTCAATAGAGCTGATATTGTTTCTGGTTATAGAATGGAAACCCATTGTATAATGATGCATAAAGATTTGGAATGTAGTTGTGGTAAAACCGGTTGGGCTCCTTGGGGAATTCCATTTCACTTAGTGCTCCTTGGTGCTGTTTGATTTTGCGTAGCTGAAGGCGTTTTCGTTCTGATCAACCAGTCATGAATTGGCAATGAACGTGAAGCTGTTTAGTCTTATTGACGAAGAAGAAAAGCACAAAGTTTGAAATTTTGTTCCTCTTCATGGCCCTGTTCCTTTCTGTATTAACTAGTGATATGTATCTACAGTAAATTCTGTATTAACCAAAAATATGACAATGTTTACTGCTTGAGAAACTGAAAGTATTAGTATCACATTATATAATACTATCATTATATAATTGTAGTGTGCAATTAAAATGTTACAATCACTCTATTTTAAGTTATAAGCGATAACATTTGTGCATGCATATTGCATCACCTCATTCCAATTGACTGGCATGTAGTTATATTTATGACCCTATCGCAGATATAATACTGATAGTAAATTTCGTTGACTCAGAATTTTTATACCCATGCCATACAATACAATGATACAACAGAAATACAAATAATAAAAACGGAA
Source organism: Eptatretus burgeri (assembly GCF_056783735.1). NCBI lineage: Eukaryota > Metazoa > Chordata > Myxini > Myxiniformes > Myxinidae > Eptatretus > Eptatretus burgeri. The sequence continues at coordinate 40,402,812 of NC_140975.1, forward strand.
AAAAAACAGAACCAGAAATGTATAGACTAATCATTCGATCAAGTATCATTTGATATGTACACCGACACAAATGAACACATTTAGAGTATTTGCTCATCATCGCTTTCATCGCTATCCGATGTGTCATCATTATCAGATTCGTTTTGTGCTTGCAGACCTTCGTTGGTTTTCTCGTTGAAACAACTTTCGCCACCAGAGCATGCACAGAACTCAGTCCATGCAATATTGGCACTGCTGCAACCGCATCTCTTTGTTTGGCATGGAGAATCACTTCCGCAGGAGCATTTGAGGAGTTTCAACAACTCTTGAGGCACCAGACGTGTCGTTTGGAACAGTTATTGGACTTAGAGATGTCCCTTCCTTTTGCCACCCAAATTTTGTAGGATCTAATTGTGGTGGGTCGGTGTGTTTGGCATGTTGCCATGTAGCGACTTGGAAGTGGGCCCGAGCGATGTTTTCGTTGGCTGCTTCAGTAGTCGGTCGAAGAGTCTGCAGTTTGGGTGATCCTCCAATGCTACGAGTTAGTCTTGATGACCAAACTTTTTGGCGAGCTTCTGTCATGGTTTTACATTCCTCGCGACCGTAACAACACAAGAGGAATTTGGTTTCCTGATCGATAACCTCAGGGAAAGGACAGGCAATATTGCCAATCTTGTCCAGGTTGATCTGCTTCTTGTTGAGAACCTTGATGGCAGTTCCTTTGCCAATTCCATGGTACGTGGCGACAATATCGCAACCGGTAAGCCCATGTGCAGCAAGAAGATTGCTCATGATGGGATGGCTTTTGTTGACAGTTGCATTAATATCGATCATTATTCGACCTTTGATGGGAGATATCATCATTACCTGTCCTTTGATATCACCTTGGACGACAAAGTGACAGAGAAGAGTGAAGACATCAGTGTCATCAGCTACAACTAGGACTTGCGGCATGTCAGCTTGAATGATTTGTCGAATGATCATGGTGTCTGTCTCTTCATGTGTAATCATCAGATCCATTCTTTGAGTTAGAACACTCGATTGTATCTGGATAGGGACCGGATGAGTGGCAGTGATGATTAGTGTTCCATGGACCGTGTCTCTGTGGGTCATCAGATCATTCGTAATAAGCTCAATCACCTGCTTCTTGTTTGACGACACACACAACAGCAAACTTTGTGAAGGGAGCCGGGTGGTAGTGAGAAGAGAGTAAACTCGACACCCTTTGTTACTGCGGGCATTCCTGGTAGACTCTTTGACACTTCCTTCATTGTATCTGTATTAAAGATATGAATTATTAATTGACAAAGAGATGGTAATAATTTCCAGTCAAGTAGCCAAGTATTTAGAGGCAAGTTAAATACAAAAATTTAGTGACAAGTTGTCTTACTAATCATCACACATACTACATTTAACAATATGTGAGATCTTGGGTGAATCTTGTATGACTATCTTACCTGTCAAAGATGAGGTACACCTGACTTGTTTGCAGATACAAGTGGATGTGAGGTCTAAAGTTATCCAGGGAGTCTTGGATGGTTCCCGTCGGAGGCCAGGGTACTGTCCACATTACCGCACAGCCATCCAAGAACAGAGCCTGGAATTCTGCACGTCTTATAGGGACTTCTACTTTCAGTACATTCTTTAGGGATGACTTTGATGTGGCTTGCTTCATCTGTCCATTTCTTTCAAACATAGCTGGAGGGTAAGGCGAGAGTTCGTAAGACATCCAATTCCCAGCATCATAATCACGCAGACTGTTCTGAAGACGCAAAGCACTGGCGGAAATCAGTTCTGTGTCATATACCTTTTGGTCTCCAAGCTTGATGTGTTTCTTTGACACTGCCATGTTCTTTACACATTTCTGCAGCGGCAGGTGGAATCCATCTGGCCACGTTTCCTCAAATGCCTTCATCTGATTCAGACCCAAGTGATCGGTGTTGTCAACATTAACAGTGGCGCCAGACACAACCTTGCCGCTAACTATATTCACCAGATCCTGGGGATGCAGACTCTCATCGAAGGGATTCATACAGCTTTCCAGCTTCTCATGTAGGCTGGTTCTGTCCTTGGAGTCCAAAGCAATTCGGGACTTGCTTTCCTCCTTATGTTTTTCTGAGGATTGTGTGTGACTGGTTTGTGATCTCATGGAGTCGAGAGAGATGATGACTTTGTTGCAGGCAGTTAGGCTGTGGGCCCATGTTTTGATGGTCTCTGGCTTCAGGGTCAGTCCAACTATTCCACTCTTGCCTTTTCCATAGCGCATATACGTAGTTTCTATGACCATGTCGGACCAGATGCCATTGAAGATTCCACGCTTGAGATGGATTACATGTTCACCTTTAAGGAAGTGATATGCCACTTCTTGGGGCAGCTTCTCCATGGTGCGCAAGTAATATAACCCATATCTGGCATAATTGAAGTGGCCTGCGGCAAAGAACAGTGGAACCATCTCACGTACTGCAGCTAGATGGAGTGACCAATCACCTTCCCGTTCAGCTCGTACGTATTTCATTACTGTGACTACTGGATTTATGACGCATGTAGCCCAGAGCCTGGCTGTACGTGATTCTTTGGAGATATCACCTAATATCTTCATCAAGCCATCAATGCTGGTCAAGCTGCTGTGAGTTGTGAATACTGGCTGGAGTAGTTCTTCGGTCAGTAGCCTGAGTGCTCGCACATTGTCAGGATACTTTTTTCCACTGAGCATTTTCAGGACTCCAGCGAATGTGGATTCAATTACCTGCACAATACCACTCTCAGCCATAAGACTACCGATACACCCCACATAGCTCATGAGTAGATGCATACCGCCCAGACGTAGATACACATTACTAAATATGGCTGGATTCTCCCATGACAAGTGGACAGCTACTTTATATAGCTGTTGATCAGCAGTGAACACCACAAAAGTCTATCTGGTCTTTTCTGTTACAACTTTTGCCTTGATTACTGCAGCCATCAGGGGCTGGCTGGAGGACTGTCTATGAGAGGTAAGAAGTTGACTTTTGTCTTCGCCTGTTCAGTATGTCCCTGTTCCCTACAGATCCTGGAATTGTAGCCATTATACTCCGGGCAGTCAGGTAACCTGATGACGTCTGTGATGAACTTGTAGTCTAAATCCATAGCTCGATTCACTGAAACGGCTTCATTTCTTGTTAGATCAGGACATTCAAGATGAACTGACAATGGGATGTCAGGCATGGCAGGTTTCTTGTCACCCACATAGTGTGAAGCTAAGTTGCTCTCGTCTTTATCGTCATCATCCATATCGATATGCTTGTGCTTGTGCTGGTGGGACAGCCGTGGTATGGTGTCTTCCTCTGTCTCATTGTTTCTGGAGGGTTGAGTTACGATCATAGCTAGTGAATGGGTAGACAATTTCCCATTTGGCGAATGAATATCGGTGTCCAAATTGTCAGCAATGACTTGTATGAGTCCATCCTGGTGATTAGCAATACCATGGGACTCATGATACCTTGAAGCAGCAACAGCAGATGATTGCTTAAAGAGGCACACTTCATCATAGCTACAAGTTACTCCATAATCATTGAGGTAACCAAGCTGACTTTTAGAATCTCTGAAGAGAACTCCAAGAGCTACTTGTAGATCGGTGGGTTGGGCTCGAACTGCAGAAGTAACAATGTTGCCAATTAATAGTGCTGGCATTGTATTCTTCAGTCTCGGTGAGATGCCAGCCAGTAGATCCATCAAGGTCTCTGAAGTCGCTTCCTGAACTGTACTGTTGTCCACATTTAGATAGTAGTATGATTTAGTCATGTCGATGGACTTACACTCCTGTGTGATTTGCTTAGCTACCTTTGCTACACTGGGTTTGATGTCTTCTTGGTCACCGGTATCTTTTACAGCTTTCAAAAGTATCGCAGCCTGGGTGTGAAATGCAAGTATGTGTGCATAACCAGGTGATGATAGGACTCGGATTTCACTGCCAAAATGCTCAGACACTTCACTGACCAGCTGTGCGCAGGATAATTCATTTCCACCATGACATTGGTACATTTCAAACACTTCAATGGAATTACAGAGCTTGTCCTTTTCATTTGACAATGCATCTATGGTGCTAGCAAGAGCTTGCTGGTTCTGATTCGTATCATTGCCAGGGGTTGATGGGTTGATTGCAACATTCCTATGTCCGGGGTATGATCTGTTATTAAAGAAAGTAGCCATACAGTACTGATGGTAGCGAGCCTCAGCTGCATGTACATCGCTGATAGCACCATCAATGCGGAGACGCACATCTTGAGCCCACTGATCATCACGCTCTGAACATTTGTCCAAAATATTCTACTTGTATGACACCATATCTTCACCTCTCTTGGACAAGGTTGATCTGCACAAGTAAGCAAGTTTCCACCTGTCAGGATGTTTGCGATCCTTCTCAAGGACACAATTATCACTGTAGTACAGGCACTGTGTAAAGAAATCAAATGGAGCAAAGGAGTGACGTAACCTCTTTGGAGGAGGAAGGCAAACTTCTGTAGATTTCTTGCCATGTTTAGTGTTAGACTTGGACGTGTATCTAGACACACAATTGTTGTGATAATTAATGGTAAGATCCTTCGTTTCAGAGAGCTTCTGTGTCAAGGCAATATGGAGATCATCCTCGTATGCTAGACTAGCAGAAATAATGGAATGGACGCGACTTAGCCCCTTGTTCTGGATGCAGGGTTGATCATCACAGTTGTATTTATCCTTGAATATACAGTTTGCTGAATCTGCGTCCATCATTCACTGACCATCACCTGAAAAGAGAACCACCAACAAATCTAATCTATCCATCAACAAATTTATATATATATATATATATATATATATATATATATATATATATATATATATATATATATAAATATAGTATTATAGTATCCGCTGTCTCTGATCCACTTCATGATGTATTGATGAATTCTGAATGAAATAATGAAATAATTTGATTATAGTTGAAGTGTCATTTATCACCAAAGGAAAGGGATGTATTTCCAATATCACCTGAAATAAATTTAAGAATAATCATGAAATCAATAGAACTATTGATGTAGATTCATTGAATTACCATACCGCTCATAAACTGTGCTAAGAAAAACATGTGAAAACTGCTGATTATGTGCCAGTTAGGATAGAAAAATTAACTTAGCAATGTTAAATAAGACAAATAACATATTTACTAATCAGTAGGCAATATATATATATATATATATATATATATATATATATATATATATATATATATATATATATATATATATATATATAGTTCAACCAGTGGATACCAACAATAAACACGCACTATATCACGGGATGTGTATGAAATTAGTAAAACATCATATTCAGTTAGTGGCCATTTTGAAAAAAGTCAGTAAAAAAAATTGCCCAAAGGTGAGATCACCACACCCACCCAGAGTAAATCATAAATACCTTATAGAATAGGAATCAGAAGAGAAAAAAAACTTTTACAGGTGATAAGGGGTCTCGGTCAGATTCTCCCGGACTAGCAGGAATTTTCATGCTACATAAAAACGAAAATAATTAATATTAGGTTGACACAACAATATATCAAAAACTTTGTTGTTTAAAGTATTCTTAACTAGCAGGGGCTACCTGGCGCTGGCCGGGGGAGGGAAGGGGCGGGGGGTGAATGTGATTCCCGTCACTGCTCGAGTGGGTTACCTTTTTTGACAGTGGTTTTGGGACGTGTTGGACATTGAAAAGCCATGGAATTATTGGCCTCATGATGGTTACTTTTTGTTTGCCTACTGGCAACAGCACTGCCTGACCCGACATCTCAATATACACTTGATAGTGGCCTTTGGTGGCCTCAAACAGACATCAGTGCCAATGTGTGTGAGCTTTAAACCTTGCCCAGATTCTGAAGTACCTACCCCCAAAATTTGGGGCCTCTAAGTGCTATGGTTCAGCGGTGATAGAATAACATACAAATAAATGCACAAACAAACACATAAACACTGGAAGATATTTACAAGATTACCTTGATTTAATTATTTCTTCAAAATGTCGAAACGTACATATGTTTGTTATAGTGGTATCTCTGCTGATTGAGATTTAACAGCAAATGATGGGTAATCACACGGCCGCTTCATTGGTACCTGCACCTCATTGGGAGGAAAATATTCAAGTAAAATGAAGAGTAAAAATAAAAATACATATTTTCTAGATACCGGGCGTAGTGGCGTGCGCCTGTAATCCGGCTACTCGGAGGCTTGGGTTGGAGGATCGTTTGAGGACGGGAGCTCTGCGCTGAGCCGCGCTATGAGAGGTTGTAGGGTAGCCCGGAATCATGCCGAAACCCAATTCATATCCCTATGTTGTAAGAGGCGACCAGGGTTGCGTCAGGAAGAGCATCCGGCGTAAAACCTATGCCAAACCAGTATGCGGATCATAACGGATGATCCGCTGTGGCGACCCCTAACGGGAGCAGCGGAAAGACGAACAACAACAACATATTTTCTAGATTTGATCATTATCAAACTTCTCACTTAATTTATTATTTTACTGTGAGCTAAGGTTCATGGAGGAGCTTGTACATAAATCATATGCAGGACAATGATATTAGTAGACCTTAGCATACTTTAACATGAATTCGTGTGGTGCAGGCATGATGAGACAAATGGTCTCCTCCTGCACCAACGTTCCTTGTATGTCCTTCTATAATTGCAACAACATTAGTAGACAATGGACGAACACATGGTGTATGGGATTTCAACCTGGGTTCCATGCGTCATAATCGTCAAGGGTTCAGATGGGAACACAATTGAGTTAACCTGATACTTTACACTCCTTTGTTTGAAATCGTACACCATAAGCAGCAAATGCCCATTTCAGTGAATTTCCCAGCAAATCCTATGAAGTATGGCAGAGTCATCGTTTCGGAAGGCAGATATAATGGCTGAGTCGTCATAATCTCTCCAGAGTTGTCTTGTAAGAACATCTTCCTGCAATCAAGCTTTTCAACAATCGAGGTAATGAGTAGTCTTGATTTAGTGCAAAAATGACAAATACTTACAGCCCTTGGAAGCCCCAAGTATGGCCTTATATACCTGATGATTTTCAGTTCTATTACTTCCTTTGGACTTTCAGAGAATTGCCCATGCATTCAATCCAAATATATATTTCCCTTAAAATGGTTAGTTTTGTAAACACCTCAAGATTAAACATGCACACAAGGGTCATCTGAAAGGTTTATGGCCTGATCAACATCTACAAAAAATGAAATACCAGAAATTGCTCAGTATGAAATGCATGAAAAATATTCAGTTAACATTTTTGCCAAAAAACGTTTCTTTATTGAATGTTACGCGTGTAAGCTGTGGTGTAAGCTGAGCGTTTGGGATGTTTAATCTGAATACATTTGTATTTTGATCTAAAAACAGGACTTTTTAACCTCCCGTGGTATTCATTGTGGAGCTGAATCGCTAGCCTGCACAATCATTTGAAATGGTTATAAGTAACATTGGGGATGTGAACGACACTTGTTCTCTCCAGCTTTGTGTCGGACATGTCGAAACACGTGAGGACAAAGATTGCTTCACGAGATGGGATAATGACAGATTGTGAGGCGTACTTCCCGTTTTTTGTGATCTGTGTGCGGGACTTCACACTTGTCCTCGAGGTGGAAGGCAAGTCCTGCACACCGGACCAATACATGGAGCATTGTTTTCATCGTCCGTCCACTGCGATGAGCAAAGAAGCTCGCGAGTACCGAAATCAGCTTGAAACGTTGTGTTCGGTCTTCAAGGTAACTTGCGCTTCTTTTTGAGTGTTTGTTGATTTTTATTTTTTTAATCACTCGATCCCATTCATTTAATTTATTTGAGTTCAACTTCCAACAGAAACGCAAGTGCTTTGTGTTTCCACTGCCCACGGAACCTGAGAAAATGAAGGTTTTGGATACTTTGCATGACACCAGTTTGAAGCGTCAGTTTGTGAAAAATATGAATGAGTTTGCATCATTTGTCGTTGAACATGCTGAGGTCAAGAGCATTGAAACCTCAACTGTTAATGGAGCAGGTGAGTACACTTACAATGCTACCATCTGAATAGTTTTAGATACATTTGACTCTTAAGCAGTTCCATATGTTTCCACAAACAACACTAATACTAGAGGGGGAGCACTCGGTAGAGTGCAAAACCTCCGCCGCCAATACTGCTAGGTCACTCAAGTGAACCTGATATCCTATTCATTCAATTTGACGTCAACAGTGCTCACAGAGTTATAGTTTGCAACTTTCCCTTTTACTTTTAACTTTTACATACTCAATTCATTCGTCATAACTAGATTCCTTGAGACAGAAATTGATTTTACGTGGGTATATATACCTGAAGTTCCAAAATCAGCCGCAATTATAATTTTGGCATGTTTTTTTTGTTGGAAATCACTTATAACATGTAGAAATGCAAAAAAAAAAAATTCGAAATTTTGTTGAAAAAAAAGTTGCAAAATTTTTTTTTCTCTAACAATTTTTTTTTGGGGAGGGGGGGGGTTGGAAATCACTTAAAACATGTATAAATGCAAAAAAATAATTCAAATACTTTTTCAAAATGGCCGCCATAGCGGCCATATTGAATTTTGGACCAAGTCCAAAATCTAATGGCATGATCCTTGGACCATACCTAATCCCCCCACCAAGTTTTGTCAAAATCCGTGGAGGAGTTTTTCCGTAATACTGTTCACAAACAAACAAACATACAGAAAGGGGTGAAAACGGTAACCTCCGATCTTCGATGGCGGAGGTGAACTCGAGGGGGAGCACTCGGGAGAGTGCAAAACCTCCGCCGCCAATACTGTTGGGTCACTCAAGTGAACCTTATATCTTATTCATTAAATATGATGTCAACAGTGGACAGAGTTATAGTTCTTTTCTCCATTTTTTTTTTGGGGAGGGGGGGGGGGGTTGGAAATCACTCAAAACATGTAGAAATGCAAAAAAAGAAATCGAAATTTTATTGAAAAAAAAGTTCCAAAAATTTTTTTCTCTAACAATTTTTTTTTTTGGGGGGGGGGGTTGGAAATCACTTAAAACATGTAGAAATACAAAAAAAATTTCTCTATTTTTTTGGGTGGGGGTAACAATTTTTGGGGGGGGGGTTGGAAATCACTTAAAATATATAGAAATGCAAAAAAAAAATTTTCTCTAACTTTTTTTGTGGGGGGGGGGGACCAAGTCCAAAATCTAATGGCATGATCCTTGGACCAAACCTAACCCCCCCACCAAGTTTCATCGAAATCCGTCGGGGAGTTTTTCCGTAACACTGTTCACAAACAAACAAACAAACACACAAACAAACAAACAAACAAACAAACAAACAAACAAACAGAAAGGGGTGAAAACAGTAACCTCCATCAATCTTCGAAGATGGCGGAGGTTAATAATGAATATGATGTATCAAGCTGAACTGGAGGGGGAGCACTCGGAAGAGTGCAAAACCTCCGCCGCCAATACTGCTGGGTCACTCAAGTGAACCTTATATCTTATCCATTATATTAAATATGTCAACAGTGCTGACAGAGTTAGAGTTCTTTTCTCTAACAATTTTTTTTGGGGGGGGGGGTTGGAAATCACTTAAAACATGTAGAAATGCAAAAAAAAGAAATCAAAATTTTGTTGAAAACAAAAGTTGCAAAAAAAAATTTTCTCTAACAATGTTTTTTGTGGGGAGGGGGGGGGTTGGAAATCACTTAAAACATGTAGAAATGCAAAAAAAAAATTTTCTCTAACAATTTTTTTGGGGGGGGGGGGGGTTGGAAATCACTTAAAACGTAAAAATGCAAAAAAAAAAAAAAAATTTTCTCGAACAATTTTTGGGGGGGTTGGAAATCACTTAAAACATGTAAAAATGCAAAAAAAATTTTTTTTTTTCTCTGACAATTTCTTTTTTGGGGCGGGGGGGGGGGTGGGGACCAAGTCCAAAATTTCCGATCTTCGATGGCGGAGGTTAATAATGAATATGATGTATCAAGCTGAATAATAATGGAGGCCTATATTTTGTATGAAGCCAAAACAATAACTTAATAAGGCTTTTAGTTGTGAGGATAATGGCCTGGAAATCCAGTTGTGGTTTTAAAATCTGGCAAGCACACTAGTATTTCAAAGTTTTGTTTTTAAGCTGTGGTCATCTGAGCTCGTCCCAGTGGATTACCATGTTGTTATCACACTGTCTGCAATGAAAACCCCACCTGGTTCACTAATGTCCTTCATTGAGGAGCATAGTAATTTGTAATATACTGTTGTTTCACTATCCTCTGATAAAAGTGCAATGACAAGGCCCAAAAGCTGGGAACAGCCATGTAGTCATGAATAGATGTTTCAATCTTTTTTTGGTTCACCACCACACTAACTCCTGAGAACCACCTCCATTATTTGAAATTTGGGGTTTCAGAATTTGAATTCCACTCCGCACTGGCTGTATCATCCCAACTCCACAACAGCTAAACCCTGAAATACTGGCGAACATCTTTTTCTTGCATATTTTCTGGAATGGACCTTGTGAGAGCACATTGACTTGAATTCCTCACAATCTCCGACCTTGCAGTGCTGGTGCATCTGGCCCGGAAGTACGTAAAGGCACAGCAGGACGGAGCCATTCCATGCATGGAGAGTACCTTCAAAATGGTGGTGGAAGATGTCAATTCAAGGGCGTGTGAAGAAGCGTATGATATTTACCAAGCTCTCATCGGTGAACAAGTGGAGCTGCCTACCAGTGTCTCTGATATAAAGGCCAAACATTTACAATGCTGGGACATCGCAGTCCAATCTTACAAGCACAATTGTGTGCTCGATAATGAGAACAAACATGGCCAGATGCTGAACGTAAGTCTTTACAGAAATGTACATTTTCTGCTATTATTGGGAAAGTCTCATGACAGAAGCGGCATATACGAGTGCATTGAACAATAACATAAAAATGTGCACAAATAAAAGGGGAATGCTTGGGAACAGTAGAGGATTGGGAAGTTATGAATATTTATTATAAAAAGTGCATATCCTCAAAGAAATCTTTTGGGATTTGCCTTAAAATGATGCATTTCCTTCATTTTGTTATTAATATGATAGGGAAAAGTGGAGGCGTTCTTTACATCATACTTGAGGAGAAATGAGCAGCAATCCTTGGAGGCCTGCCGGCGATGCTTGGAGAGGTTGTACGAGCCAATCCGTGTCGATGTGGACGCTGGCGAGTTTAATAGGCCGGGTGGTTTTGAATCCTATCAGCATGAGATGAGGAAACTGCAGCTAAACTACAGTGAATCAGGAAACATGGGAGAGATGGTGAGTAAACGACTTTGTTTAACTTCAAAATAAATGTTTCTCCTTAAGTTCCATTATTAGCACCGAGAACACAGTCGAGGATCGATACGCCATTTGAGAGAAACTATCTGATTATTATTGCACAAGGACGTGTGCCTGCAATGCTTTGTTTGTTTTATGTTTTGTTAAAGGGAGAAGAAGCCTTTGCAGACTTCCTGGAGAGGCAGCAAAGTGAAAGCCATCACATCAAAATGATGGATACTACACTGACCGAAATTGAAAGAGACAGGCTAGGTATTAATTGATCGGCTGCACTCAGTCATTGCTCCTTTATTAGTAATAACATAGAGGCATCATCACTTTGTTAGTTACTAGCTCAACAGTCACTAGTTCCTCTTTGAGAATGGGAATCAACAGTGTTGTGTACTTTTCTGTAACTACTGCAAGATAACAAATATAAACTCTATACTTCTATTACAATTACTTTTAGGCTGACAGGATAACCCAACATACAAGGGGAAAGATAAAATAAAATAAAATCCTTCCCTTTATTCTGGCACTTAGCTTTGTCCAGAGATGATCTTTTAAGAGCTTGGAGATTGAACCTTGTCGTCTCTGCGTGGGAAACCGCACCCAAAACGGCGTCAAGTCGCTCTCTGGGCAGGAAGCGTACATGAGGTAATTCGTGTGGCCGTATTCAATGCCAGGGCCCAGAAACTGCCATGCAGCTTCTTTTCACGATCGAACTTGCCACATCGTTCCTCTCTTAACATCGGGTCCAATCACAACCATGAGCCACCTTCTTCCTTGAACATACACCGATATAACGCCGAGTTATCCTGAGAGACGCACTACTCTTCTTTTCTCTCTCTCATAAACTTACAACTTCGTGACAGCCCATCAAACAATGGCTAGCGTCTTATTTCAACACGTGAACAAATTCACCCCAGCACGAACAATGAGAATCACGCTGCTATTTTGTCGTGCTGGGAGGAGGGCAAAAACAAGACCCTCTGTCTCAACCGCATTCCTCACACCAACTATCTGCTCCCCGCGCATACCCACTTGTCTCTCTTGCACCTTCTCACATCACCCTGACCAATCATCAGCCTCGGGGGCGTGACTTGTCGGTACCAAGCCGGGAAGGCGGGGTTTCTTTTGCCTGCGTAGAAATTTTCGGTTCTGTTGTGGTTGTTGTTGTTGTTGAAAACGTGGTTCTTTTATTGCCGGTTTTGTAAATGCAAAAACAGAGGAAAATGTCACGGGGGCAATCACATACTGGGAGAAATTAGCCTTAAACCCTACCGAATTAACACAGCACCACCCCCCTCCCGCATTTCAGTGACACGTAACAATCTTAAGCTGCCAGTTTTCCCTATTTAAATTACAACGAGGTGTCTCCTCCTCATCCACGGACCATACTACACGATACAGTCCTATCTTTACTTTGAAGTTCCTCCATCTACCCCACAAACAATATTTAAGAAGAATAACTACAACTTAAATGGACCCAATTATTCCCACCTTGTCGTGGGATTTATATGCATTTATATGCAATCTCATCGGTTAACAGATGTCACGTGACATATAACACGGCCAAGGGCCAGCACACCAAATTAGTCGAGCTGTCTTTTCCACCCTTTGTCTCACTGTCTCACTACACAGCTGGCCTGACTCCACACACAATTGGAACCTAACTAAATAAATAATACATTTACCGTTTTCATACTGCGGCAAGCCAAAACTGTATCTGCTACGGTAAATCGTGTACAGTACGTTCCTATTCGCAATTGCCATGCCATGCCCGTCCCTTAAAGATGTATGGTTTAAAAATAGCGTTGTATAACTCTGTAAAGTGTAAAGGAATAAATAACATTCACTGGGTGTCTGTCTGTCTGTCTGTCTGTGTGTCTGTGTGTTCGTGTTTTTTGAAAAAAACGCTGGGCCGACAACCACCACATTTGCCACAACACCAAGTCCAACCTGGAGATTGTCCTTTTGGGTATTTTCATCCACAACCTCAACCTTTAAAAATCCCTGAAGACCCTTAAGATCCCCTCATAATGAAATTGAAGACCAAGAAGGAACCCGAAAAAGTAAAGAGCAAAGATGGAGTCGTCTGGAGGAACCTGGATAGGATTTTGGTTTCAGCCGCTACTCCCCAACCCTCAAACCCATCCAGGCGCAGCCTAGTGAGCCTTACAGAAAAATTTCTGCAAGAATGCTTACAAGCGTCCATAAATACTTTATATATGTTTCAGAGATTAGATTACATGTTTGAGAGAAAACTTTTTACATGTTTGGGAGATAAGACCCCTTAAGATCCCGAAGGCCCCAAAGACCCATAAGACCCTCAAGCCAATTGAATTCCCCAAAACACCATTAAGACCCTTTAAAACCCCGTGTACCCCAAAGACCATTATGATCCCAAAGATCCCTTAAACACTTTAAGACCCCTGAGACCCCAAAGACCCTTTAAAGATGCTTAAGTCTTTTGAAGACCCTCAATATCCCAAAGACACTTTAGACCCCAAAGACCCTCAATAACATTTAGAGCCAGAACACCTCGAAGATCCTTAAGACCCTTTAAGACCTCAAAGACCATTAAGATCCCAAAGACCCTTAAAATCCCAAATACTCTTCAAGACCCCCACCTCCCCACACCCACACCCAGGCAACACTGGGTAACTCTGATAGTTATAAATAAGCATTAAAATAATTTGTGGTTGCTAGGATATGCAGCGCAGCATGGGAAAATCGGTTGTTAATGACAGTTTGAATATTTGAATGACAGTTTGAGTCTATGGGTAGATGGATGTGCTGTGTAATGGACATGTCTGCAAGAAAAAGTGTTTATCGCTTAATATGTTATGATATAAAGTGATGTATGATTAAAGTTATTCATATGTAGTTATACTTGAAATAAAAATAATGATTAAATAAGTTTGAGTAAGAATATTGCATTACTGTGATGACTGACCGGACACAACGTTGAGGTTGAGTAATCTACTGATGTGAACCTGCGACCGGGGTTGTGGATACACTGTTTGGAGAGGATGCTTATAAGTTAAGGTTATAACTTCAAATAAAATAGCTTTTGCAAGTACTTACTAGTACATATAGTGTGTTTGTGTGTGTGTGTGTGTGTGTGTGTGTGTGTGTGTGTGTGTGTGTGTGTGTGTGTGTGTGTGTGTGTGTGTGTGTGTGTGTGTGTGTGTGTGTGTGTGTGTGTGTGCGTTGTTACGTCTGGCTTCCTTCTTGGGACTACGGTGCAGTAATTGGTCTTTATTTTGAACTAGCTGAAGTACCCGGTAATACCCGGGAAATTTGCCCTATTTTCCTCACGCTAGTTAGACTGAGGCATTAATTGTATGGAGAAAATTAGGAAGGCTTCTTTTATTCCTCAGATTTATGGAAGGCTTTATACTGCCGTAATCCTCAGAGAGGTCATAGTTGAAGGTGGCCTTGAGCCACTCAATGTTTCTAGCAGCAGTGGAAACTGTCCTTGATGTCCTGCCAAAACCCAGACCTAGAAATCTGGAACGTGAGTTTTTTGCTTCTCTCGCTCATCGGTGTGACGCTCTATTTGCAGTTAGGTGACTCTCTCTGACTCTCTCTCTCTCTCTCTCTCTCTCTCTCTCTCTCCCTCTCCCTCTCCCTCTCCCTCTCCCTCTCCCTCTCTCTCTCTCTCTCTCTCTCTCTCTCTCTCTCTCTCTCTCCTCTCTCTCTCTCTCTCTCTCTCTCCCTCTCTCTCTCTCTCTCTCTCTCTCCCTCTCTCTCTCTCTCTCTCTCTCTCTCTCTCTCTCTCTCTCTCTCTCTCTCTCTCTCTCTCTCTCTCTCTCTCTCTCTCTCTCTCTCTCTCTCTCTCTCTCTCTCTCTCTCTCTCTCTCTCTCTCTCTCTCTCTCTCTCTCTCTCTCTCTCTCTCTCTCTCTCTCTCTCTCTCTCTCTCTCTCTCTCTCTCTCTCTCTCTCTCTCTCTCTCTCTCTCTCTCTCTCTCTCTCTCTGCAGCTGACTCCGCTTGCCTGGCTCTTTCATGAACAGATCGATCAGCAGTTAGCTGTTGCCTTGCACGTGCAGTTCGAGAATTCAAATAACAGGAGGAGAATGTATATGTTTAAAAAGTCAACGAATACGAACATTTTGTATTTCAAAAAACCCTAGCGTTTTTAACCATGAAGCCTTTTGTTATGATTAATACGCTGGCGCACTATTCGAAAGCCATTTTTTTTCTGATGGAAATTTTATTTATATATATATATATATATTTTTTAATCTATATTTTTTCATTTTTATGGAGAGCCACTTAGCGCATCCTGGAGCTGAATGTTAGTTCTATATATGTGTAAAGTTTCATCAAGATCAGTTCACTGGTCTAGGAGCTTATTCGTCACAAAAAACAGACAGACAGACAGACAGACACAGACAGAAGGACTGCCATTTATATAGTAGATGTGGTATTTTAACCAATATTGCTGGTTATGTTGAGCTATCTCTGTTTTCAGACAATGAGGAAAAGATGAAGGAGATGGAAATTCGCAGTGAGGCACAGCAAACAGCAATAAAGAACCAAGAAGAAGAAATACAGACTTTGACAGAACAAATGAAGGTAGGGTAACCCAAGTCGTGGAAAGTCAATTTTATGGCATACATTATCATTAAAACTAGTATGAAAGCCCATCAAAAATGATGGGTTGGAATTATTTTATTCGAAATATTCAAGGAGACTGGAAGATATGTTTCATAGCAAGCAGTGTTATTTTAAAACACTACATGTACAAATGTGATCATATTTTCTTTATCTTTTGGGATGTTTTGCTTCCATGGTACAGCTTCGTGAGCGTGCCAAAGTCTGAAGCTTCAGCCGAGCGTCATGTGTGCTTATGTCTTCTTTATTTATAAGACATCCTGCTGACATAAATGAACACTCGTTTTACTCTGCACGCGTTACACATCACATGCAGCGAATATCACCTCCCTGTGCCTTGTGTTTATTGTTATTTTAAAAAAAGTTTCCGCACACCGCCCTTGAGGCCTACTTGCAAGTCACCATCTATAATTCCAAAAGAAGAAACGTAATTACTCTATTATGAGAAAAAAAAATGTTTTTTGAGTTGTTTTTTCAATCCTGAAAAATAGACTGTCGTGTTAAAGGAATGACCTTTAACACCCGACTCAAATTGTCCTTATGAAAGGGGACAGACACATTGTGTGTTATATAGGTAGATATTTCTGTTCTGTCATGCTTTACATTTTGTCACTTTACAAGTAATAAATACATTTTTGACATGGTTTGTGAAAATAACAGTTATGTATGCCTTGTTTTTAAGCTCTGAACTTGAGAGCATATTTGTTTATGGTGTTCAAACTACAGGTGCTGCTGCCTGAAAAAGGAGGTTGGGAGCTGTGGGGTGAGGAGGGGGGGGTGGAGACATGGGGTGGGAGGGTGTTGAATTGCTCTTGCTCATCCTCTTTCTGCTCTGTTCACTCGATCATTCTCTCTGGGTCAGTTTCCATCTGCCTGGAAGTTAGCCAACATCACTGCAATATAAAAACGTGGTGCAAAAGCAGATCCTCTTAACTACATGCCTATTAGCTTACTTCCAATTATAAGTAAGGTCATGGAATCTATCATTGCAGTTGACATTAAATCCTTACTTTTCTCCAATAGACTGATCGCAGATCATCAGTTCTGTTTCAGACCTCATCATTCTACCTTGGACATTCTGCTTCTACTCCCAACAATGAATGGAAGCCATCAATCTCAGACATGAAATCAGGTCCATCTCTGTGGACATATCTCAAGCATTTGATAGAGTCTGGCACCTCACCTTGAGCTCCAAACTCTCTCCTTATATATGGCATCCAAGACCACCTCCTCTCTTGGATCACTGACTTCCTCCACTCAGGTATTCAGTGTGTCGCTCTTAACGGGATCCTCTCATCTCCCTGCCAAGTGACCCAACACAGTATCTTGGGCCGAATTTTTTTCCTCATCTTCATCAATGATCTTTCTGATTCTCTCAAAAATCCTACCTTTCTCTTTGTTGATCAATGATTCCATCCTCAACCATATTATTTCTCATTGTTCAGACAGGCAGGCAGCAACTTCTTCCCTCTCTGCAGACCTCAATAGAATCAGGAGCTCGACTAACACTTGGAATATGTCTTTCAACCCTGACAAATCCCACACACTCACCCTGCATTTGTCTTTGTAATGAGATATTCCCTCCACGTCCTGTTTTTTTTTTTCTGGCTTAAAGCGAGTGCATTCCTTTATCCTAGATTACTGTGGGATGAACAGTAATATTGATTGCTACAGCTCACTTTCACAGAGGTCCCATGAGGCTTGGATACAGTTATAGTCGGCCATCTTCCCTTCCTAGTTAATGCTCCCAAGATGAGCAGTTATGCCCTTGTACCTTCCTTTGTTATAGTTGCATTGATTTTTCCTGCTGGATTGGGGTTTGCTTTTATTAATATTCATGCAACAGTGGTCACTTCATTCAAGGATCATACTTATGAGAATAATAAAGACTAATGCCAATATCCAATATTAATTCAGGATCACAGGGGATGACTAAATCAAGGAGACTGGGGTCCTGCCCCTCTCTGTATCTTGTACAGCTGCTGACATGTTGATGTCGGAATAAGACCTACAGAGTTGCCAGAAGATGTTGAGCTGGGTGGTCATTAGCCCATATGCCGTATTAATCTCTGTGTAGTTAAAGTCACCAACTCAGATGATCTGCTGCTTGGTGTTGGCAAACAACTGCTCAATGAATGAGTTTAAACATTCACAGTTTCCGTGATCACTGGATGGGCTGCGGTAAACACAACCCAACAGTAGGTGGACATTTCTTGCTGGTTTTACCGTGTATAAAACAAATTCCTTCAATTGGAATCAATTTCAACTTCCATAGCATTGAGATCACTTCCTACGTAAACAGCAAACTTTCCCTCATAGCTTCGTTGTCCAAATTTGAGAACACCTTGTACCCCTGCAGACTAATGTATCTTTCTGTTACGAGATGTGTGACTTCTATAATCATAAAAATCAACTTTCATCTCGAGTTCAGCTATCTTGTTGGGAAGAGAGTCAGCCTGAGTGTAGAGTATTTTATACCTTGTTCTTTCTTTAATCCAGTTGTTGAACTTGCTTCCACTGAATGTACACAGAAGTGCATGCAGGACCCCGATCGATACACAGGCTCTCTGTTAATCATGAATAATTCCTGTTCGGCTCACCCGGCACTTTTGTCATGCTCTTTCGTTTTAAGGGATGTACATATATATGGAATTATCGGAGTGCTCCGAACTTGAACCAACGCCGTGATGATGTCATCATGACTGCAAACCCAGAAGGGCCTCCAGCAGTTCAAGAATGCAAAGCCAAAAGCTGTCACCAAGCAGATGAAAAGCGAAGCTACCAACTTGTTTCGCCCTTGTTGGGGCTCGTCAGGACAACACATCGCTGTTTCATCCACTTTGTGACTTTGAAGCTTTTCGGCTGAAATACTGTATTTGGAAACAGATTGTATTTGGAACCCACAAGTGCCATCTGCCACATGGACACATTGTATTTCGCCCACCAATCACAACCAGTTAGCATCATTGTTATAAAATAGGTACGCTATTGTATATACAATCTGGTCTCACCTATCACAGTTAGTGGTGTATCATTGGCCAGTATAGAACCTGAAAAGCTTCAAAGTCACGAAGTGGATGAAATGGTGAAGTGCTGTCCTGACAAGCCCCACAAGGGCCACATGACGCTCGCCATGATCCTATAATTACATTCTGTTCTATAAAAAATTCCATCAATAATAAGAGCAATACATAAAATGTTCTCGACCTTTTGTCAGGTCAGGCCAGATCAGATCTGTGACTTGCTACAGGTATCATGTAAACCTGTACTAACCTGTTTCATGGTGAGGTTGTCAGCGACTAAACTGTCGTCCCCCCCCCCCCCAACACCGGGTTACCTGGTGAGGCGGGTGGACGATATGGACACCCAGCGGGATTAAAAACAAAACCTGTCAAAGGCGGAGGAGCTCCTTGTGAGCCAACGGCCATCCATATCTAGTGCCCAACTGTGTTTGCAGACGTCCTCCTGCAGTTGGGTTACTTTTTTTTTTGGAGGTTGGTGGCAGGATTTGCACTCTGGCCACCGTAAAACCCTTCACTCCTCAAAACATAAGAAAACTGTGAAGAAATTTGAAAAACCACTCCGTGGGAGTACCTCCTGTGCAGCTGCCCTACGCCAGGCAGCTCACCGGATGACGGGATTGGGGCAAATCCTTTGGGACCCCCACTCTTTGATGATGGGAGAAAAACTATGGGGTAACCTTCCCGGGTTAGATTGCGGTAGTGTGTGTGAGGGTGGTGCTGAGGTGTTGTCCACCAGACGGCAGTCTCCTTGGGTTCACCTGAGGCTGTCCCTTCGGGTGGGTGCCTGGAATGTCCTATCCCTAAGAGAGGATGATCACCTGTCTCTGTTATGATTTGAGCTGAAGCGTTTGAACATCAGTATTGCAGCACTCTCTGAGGCTCGGAGACTGGATAGTGGTGAGATCATGGCGGATGGTTACACCTACTATTGGTCTGATCGCTCTGACGTTTACCATGCCCAAGGAGTTGCTGAAGCTGTGCCCAATAAGCTGATTCCAATGGTAATTGAGGTAACACCGGTCAACGAGCGTATTATGAGACGAAGGATTCATCACTCCTTGGGTGTCATTTTTCTGTTCTCTGAAAATCTCCGACTGAGGCGAGTGATCTCACCATGAAGGACGCATTCTATGCCATGCTCAAGTCTGTGGCTGATCAGTGCCCCAGGCGAGATACTCTTCTAGTTTTGGGGGATTTCAATGCATCGACTAGAACTGATAGGGATGGTTATGAGATGTGTGTTGGTCCCCATGGGTCAGGAACTGTGAACCTGAATAGCACCAAGTTCCTTGACTTTGCAAGAAGTCATGGACTTATAGTGGCTGGCTAATGGTTTCAGCGCCCACAAAGCTCATCACTAGACTTGGTATTCCAATGCTGGTGGTGTGGCAAAGGAGATTGACCATGTGCTCGTTGATGATCGCTGGAAGATGATCCAGAACTGCAGGGTCTACCGGAGTGCTGAGTTCCTCAATACTGACCACAGGCTTGTGGTAGCAACTCTGAAGTTGCAGGTTAAATCCTGGAGAATGGTACCATCCCAGCCTCGGCTGGATGTTGGCAAGCTCAAGGATGAGAGGATAGGTGAGGAGTTTGCAAACAGGCTGAGTGGGCAGGTTGGGCGTCTGTGTGCTTTTGGTAATCCCAAAGAGAGTTGTGGAGTGCCTTCAAGACCACCATCCTTGATGATGCCAGTGGATGTTTTGGAACTCACCGAAGGGTGAAGAAGAATTTTGTCTCTCAAAGGACACTGAATACCATTGATGAGAGACGCAGGGCCAGGCTTAATGACAGAGCCAAGCTTCTCAGGGAGTTGAGGCATAAAACTGTTCGTGCACTGAGGTTGACAACAAGGAGGTCTATGTGCGAAGAATCTGTGAGGGGGGTAAAGCATCACCTGTGGTCAAGTGTTTCTCATCCTGCTTACAGGGGAATTCGCACATTGCCTTCGTCCAAGCCTGTCTCTCGGTGGACTGCAGTTAAAGCGGAAGGTGGAAGGCTCTTGACAGAGGAGTCTGAAGTGAATGCCGCTGGGCTGGTTACTTTGAGCTGTTGTACCAGGCTGATCCACCAGCTGTTGAGTTGGATATCAGGGGTAAAACTGTCCCTGTTGTTGACCCTCCAATCAACTGTGATCCACCTTTGTTTGTGGAAACACAGGCTGTGATGAACTGGTTGAAATGGGGTAAAGCTCCTGGGATCTGTGGCATCCTTGCTGAACTTCTTCAGGCTGGTGGAAATGCTGCACACATGTCGATGCATGCAGTTCTGTGCTCTGCCTGGAACACAGGCATCATCCCAACTGACTGGAAGACAACTACCGAGGGGTGACGCTGCTCTCAGTGCGGGGTAAGGTCTTTGCTCAGATATTTCTTGATTGGGTTTGCCACCATCTGCTTGAGCACCAGCACCCAGAGAAGTCAGGCTTTACACCAAAGAGGTCAATGATTGATCGTATCATTGCCCTTCAGGTCCTCACCGAACCCAGACAAGAGTTTCAGCAGTGGCTGCTTGCAGTCTATGTGGATCTCTGCAAAGCATTTGATTCAGTGAATTCGGATGCCCTCTGGAGGATTCTCAGTTTTTGTGGGGTGCCACCCAAACTGACCAATTTGATGTCTGAACTATACTCTGGTGGTGAGAGTGCTGCGAGATGTGGTGATACCATCTCTGACTTATTTCCAGTTGTTACTGAAGTTTATCAGGGGTGTGTACTGGCCCTCACACTTTTCAGCGTTTTTATGGACTGGATTCTGGGGAGGATTCAGAGAGATCAAGCTGTGGTGCGTCAATTCGGAATGTCATGATCTCTGATCTTGATTTCGCAGATGATGCAGTCATCTTCGCAGAGACTCTGGATATTCTTTTGGTGGCCCTCGTGGTGCTGAATGAGGAGTCAGAGCCACTGGGATTTGGGTTTCCTGGGTCAAAACTAAGATTCAGGCTTTCAATGACATATTGGAAGCTGCTATCTTGTTTGTACCTGTTCGTGGTGAGGATGTTGAGGTCACAGAGAGATTCACTTACCTTGGCAGTGATATTCATGTTTCTGCTGGCTGTGAGCCAGAGGTCAATAGACATCTGGATCGGGCCTGGGGAGTCAGGGATTCACTATATCATGGGGTGTGGTGCTGTCGGTACCTGTGCAGGAGAATGAAAGTCCAAGTCTTCAGGTCCTTGGTGCTTCCAGTCTTGCTCTACAGATGTGAGACTTGGTCTCTGACCAGGAATCTGAGATGGAGTCTTAATTCCTTTGGTACCACGTCTCTTCAGAGAATCCTTGGCTCTCAATGGTCGGAATTTGTGTCCACTGAGCAGTTGCTGAGAGAGACTCGCATGAGATTTCTTACCTGCATAGTCCGTGAGTGTCAGCTGCGGCTGTGTGGACATGTGACTCGTTTTCTTGATGCTCATCCTGCTCACTAGATGCTCTCAGTGAGAGAGTCTCATGAGTGGAGGAGGCCAATGGGCCAACCACATGCCTCGTGGTTGCAGCAGGTTGATCAGCATATAAAGGAGATGGGGTTGGGCCAGGCATTTGTCTGGGGGATGGCCAGATGGAGACCCCTGGAGTACCGGCGGAAAGTGGACGCTGTGATGTGCTGCTCTGGCGCATGCTCCCATACCTGACATGACCTGACCTTTTGGGTTACACACATAACTGACACGAGAATGAACACGGATGTATGTCTCAATGCACCTGCACTTACAACATAGAGCCATCATAGACAAACACATTTACTGACACAGGAGCCAATAAAGAAATGTCAAGTGCACCCACAGCCATAATAATATGCAGAAAGGATTTAGGCATATACGTAAAATTTAGAGTTAAAAATTTTTTCACCATCGTCATGCTACACATAGCAGGACAAGGATATTTGCTTTGTGTGTTTTCTCATTTGGTGTGAAGGGATAACCTGACAATGCTATGTTTTCTTTGTTTCCTTCCCATCCAGATCAGCCAACAATCTTATGAAAAGAAGTTTAAAGAAATGCAGGGACATCTGAATAAGCCACCAAAGAAATCTTCGAGGTGTACCATTTCGTGATTTGCCAAAAGGTGACCACGTGTGACTTCTTTAAGGTCACACTGAGGTGAACAGAGCTGCTATCCACCAGGAGCGACTCCTTGAGGAATATCTGCCTAAGAGAGATTCCGATGAGAATCGTTCTACAGAGTAACCATGAAAAATATGCGTTTGCCTCATGACGTCACCAAATGACGTCATAATGTCTCAAGCCTGACATATCTAGAAAGCACTCATCGAGGTGTTCAATTTGAGGTACTACATGATATGGTTCCTAAAACGTGAAAATTTGACCTTGGGGTCAAATATGTTTGACCTTAGGCGCAAACCATGAAGGTCAAGGCCAATCGCCACCAAAAATTAATCAGCTGAGCGCCAGACCATGAACTATATTCCCATGAAGTTTGAAGACGATCCGATCAAAATTACTCAAAAAATAAGGGTTTCGTCGACTCCCCTGATTTGCGACAAAGTGACCTTGACCTTTGACCTTGACCTTCAAAATTTTATGCACTGAACGGGACCTCTATAGGCCTCTGATATGCGAAGTTACAAAAATTTCCAATGATAACTGTGCTCTGCAGAGTGATTTATACGTGATTACAGACAAAAAAAAAAACATATGAAGGTCAAGGCCAATCGCCACCAAAAATTAATCAGCTGAGCGCCAGACCATGAACTATATTCCCATGAAGTTTGAAGACTATCTGATCAAAATTACTCAAAAAATAAGGGTTTCGTCGACTCCCCTGATTTGCGACAAAGTGACCTTGACCTTTGACCTTGACCTTCAAAATTATGTGTACTGAAAGGGACCTCTATAGGCCTCTGATATGCGAAGTTACAAAAATTTCCAATGATAACTGTGCTCTGCAGAATTTTTTATACGTGATTACAGACAAAAAAAACAAACAAAAAAAAAAAACATACAAGCTGACTAACATATCTTGCAAAAACTTCGTTTTGGCAAGATAAAAATGCTAATTTTTCATGGCAACAATGAAAGTTTGTACAACCCAAGTTTTTGGTAAATGGTAATTATGTTTATTTTGAAAACTAACACCAGAAGCCAGGTTGGAGTCAGCTATATCAACTCGAATGGAGCAAATGAAGGTGCAGAGATCACTTTATCATCCCCTGTGATACGTCTGCTCGAGCACATGTTTGTCTCATATCATACCCTTCAAGATGCCGTCATGAGTCGGAAGGTTGTTCCAAAATATCTTCTTCGAAATAAAATTGATGAAAAAAAATCATTGGATGGGCCACTTGGACACAGCAATGTCTCTACAACGTACATGTCACTGTTGCAATCTTGTTCTAATCACAAAGCAGCCAAACACTGTGATGCCAAGTACCCTGAAAACAAGATAGAAACAAACAGATTTAATCTGTTTGTCTCATGGAAATATATTTAAATATCTACAATGATATGGATTTGTAAAAAAAACAAATCGCTGCTGGGAAAAAAAATTGATGAAATTGTGTTGTTGCTAAATCTGGGATTGACAAATGTCTCGAAAAGGAGTTCCACTATGTCCTCTCCTATGCAACTAAAAGCAGATGGACATGAAAGTGAGAGTGTTGCCTGAAAGTGGAGATGCACTGTCAAACCATTACCCAATGTTTCTGGTAGCTTGTACATGTTCACTGCGTTTGAGCCTGGGGAGTAACTGCTGAAATCTATCTGTCCGGCTTCTTCCCGACATCTTTGTTCTTTGTTCCTTTCACATTTCTTTCTACTTTTTCACAAAACTCTTCATTCATTCCAATTATTGCTTTTGAGGTCATCTTTTCGAGCATGACCTAATAATATTGGTGTTGAGAGGAGAGGTGACAAACCGTCCGTCTGTCCGTCCACAATGAAGTTGAAGCGGGAGATCTGGTCATAAGTGATCCTGATAGAAGTCGATGAGACGTACACGATGGCATGACTTTCAAGGTCACCGGAGGTCAAGGTCAAGGTCACGAGGCCTTTGAAGTTGTGAAAATGACGATTTTCAAATTCTATCTCCTCCGCCATTTCTCAAGCGATCTTGAATGTGATTGTGGCATATGAATCTAGGGGACAATATCTAAATTTTGATCGGGCCGGATTTTCGATATTCGCTTTCCTTTTCGTGTCACGTGACTTCAAAGTTGGCAAAAAATGCGAAAATGACGATTTTCATGCGAAAATGACGATTTTCAAAATCTATCTCCGCCATTTCTCAAGCGATCTTGAATTTGATTGTGGCATATGAATGTATGGGACAATATCTAAATTTGGTCAGCCCAGATTTTCGATATTCGCTTTCGTTTTCGTGTCACGTGACTTCAAAGTTAGCAAAAAATGCGAAAATGACGATTTTCAAAATCCATCTCCTCCTACATTTCTCAAGCGATCTTGAATTTGATTGTAGCATATGAATGTATGGGACAATATCTAAATTCGGTCAGGCAGGATTTTCTATATTCGCTTTCGTTTTTGTGTCACGTGACTTCAAAGTTGGCAAAAAATGCGAAATGACGATTTTCATGCGAAAATGACGATTTTCAAAATCCATCTCCTCCTACATTTCTCAAGCGATCTTGAATTTGATTGTAGCATATGAATGTATGGGACAATATCTAAATTCGGTCAGGCAGGATTTTCTATATTCGCTTTCGTTTTTGTGTCACGTGACTTCAAAGTTTGCAAAAAATGCGAAATGACGATTTTCATGCGAAAATGACGATTTTCAAAATCTACCTCCTCCTACATTTCTCAAGCGATCTTGAATTTGATTGTGGCATATGAATCTATGGGACAATATCTAAATTTTGTCAGCCCGGATTTTCGATATTCGCTTTCGTTTTTGCGTCACGTGACTTCAAAGTTTGCAAAAACTGCCCTTCCTTTAGGAGGCTATATATTTTCTCGCAAAGATGACCGTCACTCCCGCATGGGGGTAATTTTATTCTCTCTTTCATCTCTTTTGCTTTCTATTTCTCTCTTTCTTTATCTATCTCTCCAAGGAGAAGTGAATTCTTGCAGAAAGTTTTCTGTAAGGCTCACTTCGCTGCACCTGGATGGGTTTTTGAGGGTAGTGGAGTCGTGGCTGAAACCCGAATCCTATACAGTTTTCCTCCTAATGACTTAATCTATGGTCTTTACTTTTTCGGGTTCCTTCTTGGTCTTCCGTTTGATTTGAAACACGATTTTTGTGTATACATGGGGGAGAGAGATCACGAGGTGGCAGTGGACAGCAGATTTGAAGGGCTGAAGGTAACACCATCACACAACACTCAGGAGGACAGTTCCACAGGTAAGAGAAGAGGGGATCATTATTAAGCCTAACCTTTGGAAGCGTAAGAAATTATTATGTCAGGCTAAGGTCTCATGTAACATAAGTTTTGTCAGACAAAGTTAGTGAGTGTGCGGTGTCCAAGATGTCACACACCAAACGTTTAATCAGATCAGATCAGATCATGAAGCATGCTCTACACCAGGGTATTGGTGCTACCGGGGCAGTTTCTATGGCTAGCGTTACAATCTTGGCCAAGTCGCCACTTCGACACAGTCAAGGCAGGAATTTGGAATTTGTTCATGGTATCGGCGATAGCTTGCCGACTCTTTGTGAAGGACACCAATGGGTCTTTAATGCCCACAAACTAATGCAGGCAGATGGGATGCTGGTTCAACATCCATCCGAGGGACGACACACACATTGATGAATCACCCTGCCTGTGAAACACCCAGATGGTAGTTTATAGCTGGATCAGGATTCAACGTCATAGTCAGGTGGCTTACAGACAAATTTTCACTTTATGGGGACAGACCGGATAAAAGCACCAAATTTTTCCACTTGTTCCTTGATGCATTAGTTATGATATTTTGGTAGGACCCATCTAATCAGAGCATGCTGAGGATATTTAATCAGCTAATTTGTCCGTCTGTCTGTCTGCCCATCAGATCAGCCATTTTTCTTGCGATTCAAATGGTTACTGCCCTGAAAGAACATAACTAAGAACATCTATCTTATAGTAAATTTGTATATTACCACAGGGTATGACTATTATAATCTCAGATAACCTTGACCTATATTTATGGCCAAAACTCGGTCAAATTGTGATAATTTATATATTTTATTACTATTTATTTATCGAACTTTGATGGTTATTTTTCGATAACCCATTTAACTATTCAGTTTATTAGGTCATCTCTTAGAGCATGACCTAATAATATGGGTGTCGATGTCCTTCGATCCGTCCGTCCGTCCGTCCGTCCGTTCACAATGAAGTTGAAGCGGGAGATCTGGTCATTAGTAATCCTGATAGAGGTCGATGAGACGTACACGATGGTATGACATTCAAGGTCACCGAAGGTCAAGGTCAAGGTCACGAGGCCTTTGAAGTTGCGAAAATGATGATTTTCAAAATCTATCTCCTCCTACATTTCTCAAGCGATCTTGAACTTGATTGTGGCATATGAATGTATGGGACAATATCTAAATTTGGTCAGGCCGGATTTTCGATATTCTCTTTCGTTTTCGTGTCACGTGACTTCAAAGTTGGCAAAAAATGCGAAAATGACGATTTTCAAAATCCATCTCCTCCTACATTTCTCAAGCGATCTTGAATTTGATTGTAGCATATGAATGTATGGGACAATATCTAAATTCGGTCAGGCAGGATTTTCTATATTCGCTTTCGTTTTTGTGTCACGTGACTTCAAAGTTGGCAAAAAATGCGAAATGACGATTTTCATGCGAAAATGACGATTTTCAAAATCTACCTCCTCCTACATTTCTCAAGCAATCTTGAATTTGATTGTGCCATATGAATCTATGGGACAATATCTAAATTTGGTTGGGACGGATTTTCGAATTTCGCTTTTATTTTCGCGTCACGTGACTTCAAAGTTTGCAAAAACTGCCCTACCTTCAGGAGGCTATATATTCTCTACTGGGCATGGTAAAAGTTAGTGAATGGTGTCATTGCATAGCAGCTGACCTTGTATATTATATATTTATACATTTTCCGCCGAAGGTGCAAAAGTTTCAAAACGCGAAATCTAAACGTCAGCATTTATTTTCAAAATATAATTTCGTGCACGCGCGCCAAAATGCCGAGTCATCTTTAACCAAACTGCACAGTTCGAGCTGCGCAGTGGAGCTGCGCAGTGGAGCTGCACAGTGGAGCTGCGCAGTTGAGCTGCGCAGTAGAACTGCACAGTAGTCTTCGGTCATACCTGAACATTGAGAACTTGTGGTATTATTTCTCGCAGAGATGACCGTCACTCCCGCACGGGGGTAAATTTATATATTATTATTAATGTTTGCGATAAAGTAATTATATTAGGTGCATATAACAGGATTATCAACACTGTAGAAGTCTGTCACATGGTGACCCTCAAGGTAAGAGAGGGAGGGCTTCAGAGATCGGTGCTACAGTATTTTTGCTTGGAATTTCCTGTCAGAAAGTGTGTTTTCCTGATACTACTGTTACATAGGACTACAATGGGTTTTGCTGTGAAGATTTGGATGTTTGATCAGGTAATTGTAATACAATTTCTACTTAAAAGCCTTTGAACATTTTATAGAATATGATGTAGATACCATACAATATCCTTCACCACCATAACAGATGACAGGGAAGAGTTAGCTGGATTGCTGCTGTCTTTAACGATAGTAATCCCTGTTGACATCATCAGGCCATGTCCTAGAATTATGACATCAGGTCATGACCTATATTCCTATATAAGAGCTGAGCATTAAACTATTAAAGGAATGAGCAACAGTGCAGGCCTCATGATTTAGAAAGTGTATGTATCCAGGGAATGTATCCATATTCTCATCCCAAATGGTTACTTTGTAATGTGAAACTAAACAAACAGTCAGAGCATACTGAAAAGCCTATAGAACTATACTATGTGTTTTGGCTGGACAATATATTTATTACATCTGGACAGAATGTAGTGGCCAGAGGTGCTAATCATTACATGTTGCCATGCTACCACGAAGAGGCAGACACCAGACTGTTGATTCACATTCAGGATGCTCTGGAAACAGGATCTACCACGTGTTTGGTACACACTGTGGACACTGATGTTCTCGTCATCCTAATCAGCAAATTTCATGACCTGGTCGCCATTTATCCAAGTACAGACATCTGGATAGCATTTGGAACAGGCAAGGATTTTGTTCATCTTCATGTCAATTCCATTTGTCATAGGCTGGGCAAAGAGAGATCTGTAGCCTTGCCTGGATTCCACAGCTTCACACGTTGTGACACAACATCCGGTTTCTTTGGCAAGGGGAAAAAAGTGGCATTGGAGACCTGGAATTCACTTCCTGAAGTTACCCAAACATTCAGCTATATGGCACTGAATCCATACAAGCATATGGATTTGGACTCTCAGCACTTCCAGATCCTTGAGCACTTCACTGTCCTTCTATATGACAAAACAAGCAGTTTGGAATCAGTCAATGAAGTAAGGAGGGTGTTATTCTGTCAGAGGAATAAGACAATGGAGAATATACCACCAACTCAGGATGCTCTCATACAGCACACAAAGCGTGCAGCTTACCAGACAGGCATCTGGGCAACTAGCCTTTTGCCTCAGCAGAACACTCCTACTCCAGAGGGCTGGGGTTGGACTTGGGAGATGGAAAATCAGACATGGTTTCCCGTCTGGACCACCCTACCCATTTCCTCTAAGGCGTGTAATGAACTGGTGAAGTGTGGGTGCAAGAGCAAGAATGGTTGCGGTACCAGGTGTGCCTGAAAAAAGGTCCAGTGGAGATGTACTGAACTTTGCAGCTGTACATGTCAAAAGTAGGGAATATGCTATCAATACGTTTATTCCTGTTCTACTTGAACAATAGGAGGTGTCATTTATATTATCATATGGGACATTGTTTGAGACCAGGCTCAGTGAACTAGATTTGTTGCCCTCCAGTGAGCCACTGGAGACCCAGATATTATGTTTGTCACAATGATCACTCCAATACTGCATACATGTATACCTTGATATGGAGTGCATTTGGTTGTTTGCGATATTCAAAGTGGTAAAGAACATTACATGTATAATGGTATGTTATAAAGTAAATAAATATTTTTAAAAAACATTTCATGTGATTTGACAAATGAGATATAATATTTTTTCAGAAGATCAACTATTTTAAAGAAATTTATGAAAGAATACAGAATATCTTATCATTCTGTGTGCATATTTAACAAAATATGGCATAATACACTAAAATGGTATATAATGGTGTCATAGCTTCGATCACATGAGTCCTACAAAAAAATGAAAGTTTATACATCAAGCTCGTAACACATAAAAATTGGTGCTTTTATCTGGTATGTCCCCATCAAGTTGCTAAATGTTTTTAAGGGAGCAATGAACCATCATGCAAACGGAATATATGCAAATTAGAAGATGAAAACTGTGAGTTTATTGGTAGTATAGTAATGTAGTATTTGTAGTATTATATAATGACTAAGTAGTAACAGAATATAAGGATTGTGATTATGTCTTTTTATGTCATGTTATGTCTGTTTACAAGAGTACTGTTCATGTTTACTTACTGCATTGAATAATGTCTCAGAAATCAACAAATAACCATTAACTAGTGTATTATTTTTCATGTAAACACATACTTTCAATAAATAACTCATTTATTGATATTATTCATAGTATAATTGCATTCCTTGTCCAATTATACTATGAATAATATCAATAAATGAGTTATTTATTGAAATATTGAAATATAATTGCATTCCTTGTCCAGCCTGGTGTTGCCGCAGTGGTTAGGGCAGCGGCTTGGGATCCAAAAGGTCCTGAGTTCAAGCCCCGTTGGGCCACTGAATTAATACACCAGGGGGTTGACTCAGCCTGTCATCCTTCCGAGGTCGGCGAAATGAGTACCAGTATACTGGGCCGGTGTATACCCCGGTTAAAATAGGTGTACCATATCCCTGTGTCGTAGGAGGCGACCAGGGTTGCGTCAGGAAGGGCATCCGGCGTAAAACATGTGCCAAATCACTATGCGGATCATACAGATGATCCGCTGTGGCGACCCCTAACGGGAGCAGCCGAAAGAAGAAGAATAATTGCATTCCTTGTCCCAGAAAATGTGTGTTTAGACACCAAGATTGCTATCTTAAGTGGCATAGAAGCTGAGATAATGGCACTTTTACATGGTGTTTTTACATGGTGGCCATCTTGGAATCCAAGATGGCCACCATCCTCTATCTTGAGGACGTGGGTCCTACCAAAAATTTTAATCTAAGGAAATGGATAGCACATGGAAAAAGTTTGGTGCTTTTATCCGGCGTGTCCCCAAAATTTTGTTAAGCCACCTGACTATCAGGACAGACCATTTAGAGGCGAGTGTGCATACCTCTAGGCCATCCTGCCAGCCTTGTACAAATGTTACATCACTGGAAATGAAAGAATGTGTTATAATTGACCGCTAAATATCTCTACCTTTGACAATAAACCTCAATTACCACAACCAATTACTACTGTACAATTACCATAAATTAAACGGAGTGGCACTGTGGTTGCAATTACCATAAACCAGACTAAGTGGTACTGTGGTTAGAACATCCGCTCCAAATCTGGGTTGTCGGTGATTTGAACCCCTGCCAAGTCCTACCAAAGACTTTAATGGTACGTGCTGCTTCCTTGTTTGGCGCTCAGCATTTAAAGTATAGAATACGGACAAACCCCGTGGGTTGGAATTCCATGGAGCTGGGGGTCGAGAGAGGTGGGGGGGGGGGTTGATTTCCCCATACATTCCCCACTGACTCATGTGGAGAGAAAAGTGACATTACCAGATGGTGTCACCAGCCACCAGAGTGCTCTGTCAGATTTCTTGGAAAATAAAATACAACTAACGAGGTTACGCTGAGGAAGAGATATGTACAGACAATTGTAAAATATTTATTAATAAACAAAAGGGGGGTTATCTCTTTTCCAGGAGAGTGGAGTATTTAACAGGCCAATGAGGTACAATCAGTTTTCTTGATCTAGTTGATTGGATCCAGTTGATTATCACAAAAGGTACATTCAGTATCTAATAAAAGAGTAATTTAAAGAATCTGACTGAAATTTACTTGTGGTGCCCCATGAATACTGTCAAAACCTCTTCATTCCGAATTCCTGGTCCTCGGATCAGCTCTGGGAATGAAACGCTTCTCCGTGATCTTCAACCTCCGACAGAATTCTTTGGCTTCTATCTCGCTGTCCCTTGTTCGTAGAAAATGCAGTGTTTCACTGTCTGAAAGGTAAGGGAAGATTCAAAGGGATCTTGGCTCAGTGACTATTCAATGCTTGTGTTCACTCAATATTGAGGCCAAAGGTTTGGACTTCAGCATTGACTTTATTCGGATGGGAAGGGACAGCATAGGGTGGAACACTAACCTTCGGCATATGGCGTCTGCAACAACAAGCTCCTCGTGATGCTGGATGCCTCATCCGTCCCGAGGCCTTGAGATTCCTGCAAGCCGAGCATGGCCTCACCCAGCACAGCTTTTCGTAAGCCCCATGTTGCCTTGACCTGAAGCACGAGGCATGAGCCGGGTTGGGCACGGCTGGCCGCCGGCACAAGCCTGTGCACACGTGGACATCACTACATTCTAGGCTCAGCTGTTATTGTATGTTTTAAATTAATTGAGTGTTTAACAAACATGTTCAATCAGTTAGTCGGTCAGCCAGGTATTATCCGTTAGAAGCCGCCAGTGCAGTCTCACAGCAAGGAATAGGGTGGAGAGTTGCCATTACCTTCCCAATATCAATTAAAGGAAGAGTACTGAAACAATAATCATGAGTTGCCTTTTTATTATTTTTTAAATTATGATCTAAGGCTCATAATGGAGATCACACACACACACACACACACACACACACACACACACACACACACACACACACACACACACACACACACACACACACACACACACACACACACACACACACACACACACCTGTTAGATGAGCCAAACACAGCCAATGAGCTTGGGGGAAGTTCCGTTACTTGCCAGGGCACTCTGGGTACCAGTGATGTCACAACAATGGTGCCACCTTTCTCACCGCACTCAGCGGGGGAGTTCCTAAAGAGGAATTTCCTCCTCCCGATGGATGCCAACCAGTGGGGATTTTCTGTGCTCTATCCTTTTTGAAAGCAAGCAGCACGTACCATTTTTAAAGTCTTTGGTGTGACACGGCTGGGGTTCGAACCACTGACCTCCCAGACTCAGATTCAGAGCAGACGCTCTAACAATTACACCACCGAATGTAGTTTATATGACCTACTCTTTTTCGATGAGCACCATGGGATTGGGAGGGTATACCAGTGAATGCAGCTGGTTTAATCTCCCCTTCAAAAGGATGGTGTATTCGAGTCGATGGTGCGATGTTTAAACCATGAAGGCAAAACTTTATATTCAGATCCTACTATCTTGGAAATTGATCCCAGTTTATAGACAAATCCAAAGATGAGCATACTCATTGTCCTGTCAGTCCAATAGGTCCTTCCTGAAAGAACCTGCGCTTGTCTACTGAATCAAAAGTGTTTTAGAAGTTCTGTTGAGGAAGGGAGGCAAGCAAAGGTAGAGAGCTGATGCAAAACAATGGGAAGGAATTTGAAATGAGTTCAGAGTACCAGTACACAAAGTTCTGGTACAGGGGTAGGGATTTGGTTTGGTGTAGACAATACGTAAATAGATCCTAAAGTTATGCACAATGTCTCCATCCAAATTAGAGCTTTCCCTTTGTTCCCATTTTTGATTAAATACACTGAAACTCACAATTTGAAGGTCTCTCTGATGGAGATGTGCACCCCATGCTTGTGTGGCTTGGTCTTGCGGTCATGGCTCGCGAAAAAGATGTGGTGTGGTCGTAACATCAGCTTAATGTACACCTTGAGGCTGCTCAGTGCAGGCCAACACAGCAAGCCTTGCCACTGACCTGGGAGCAAATTGAACCAAATTTACATTTGGATTTTTTGGTGTTACGGTCCAAATACCACAAATACGTCCTATCCGGTGTGCTTTTGCTGGGGTGTAAGGTCATTTCATTAAGGATACAAAGTCTCAATTTAACATCTCACATTTCACTGAATAAATATCAATTCATTTTAAACTACGGTACCTTAAAGATGGGAAACAGGTTACCATTGCAATGTAGGTTGTGTTAGGGTATGGATGTTAAAGTTCAATTGATGGTTTCAATCAGAGATTTGTAAATAATGAGGAGGCCTTTGCTTTTTGGTGTGAGCTCCATTGATGTAGTTTATCTCCACCACCGAAGGTGGACAGAGGTGATGTTTTCACCCCTGTTGGTTTGTTTGTTTGTCTGTGAGCAGGATATCTCAAAAAGTGGTGGACGGATTCGGATGAAACCTGGTTGGACATGTTGGTTGTGTGACAAGGACGAATTGATTAGATGTTGGTGAAGATCTGGATTCGGCAACTCGAATTTTTTTTAATGAATCTTCATTCACCATTGAGTAATTGGGCTAAAAACGATATAGGGCATAACATCTCAAAAAGTTGTAGAAGGATAATGACAAAACTCGGTGCATGAGTTGGGTAGGTGACAAGAACAAGCCGATTAGATTTTGGTTCAGGTCCGAATCCAGATCCGGCCTATCAGTGCAATACAAAACGTAAACTGTTCAGCCTAGCGGACGGTAGATGCACAATGTATGCAACATCATATGTTGCTCATCTACTGTATGAATTCCCATCCTGATGTCACAAAGAAAATATAGATCATAAAGTTTCACTGTTTGATGACGACTTTCAAGAGGCATTCCATCATCACCTTGTGCTTTCCCCCTACACCCACTCGTGAACTCTACTGTTGCAGACACCTCACCCTTTCGATTTCTTCAATATTGGCTTTTCCTATCGTTGTCTAGTTTTGTCTTGTACACCATGCTCTCTAGTCTATGCAAAGTGTCGGTTCTGCTGAAACAGTTTATGTTGCTATGGTTACAATCCTGGATGGGTTGCCACTCCGACTCACAATTCTTGACTGAGGGTGCAGGAATTTGCAATTTGTTTAGAATGCTGGTGATAATTCGCTTACTTTTCATGAAGGACACCATGTGATCTTTAATATACACCAACTAATGCTTGCAGACGGGACGCCCAGTTTAACATCCATCTGAGTTATGGTCAGATCCACATCCAAAAAAAAACATCCAAAAAAAGTTATGGTCCGGACAGACACACTGACAGACAGACAGACAGACACACACATAAGTGATTGTAAAACATCCATCCATCTAACATCCATTAACAACATATGTCCCATCTGAGGGACAGTATACACATTCTTGTCTCGCCCTGCGTACGAAACACCAGGATTACAGTTTGCAGCTGAGCCAAGATTTGAGCCCAGGGTAAACACACCTCCAAGATTTACTGCCAACCCATTTCCAATCATTGCAAAGCAGAATTTTCCAGGAATTGGCTTGTTCACCAATTCCTCAGGAACATGAGCTGGGTTTAGTTCAGGGGTCTCCAAATATTTTTGATTGTGAGACAGAACCAAAATTCCCAAGCACCACTTAGGCCACACAACCAATGACATCTCAAACAAGTGAAAGCTGCATTCTGTGAACACCACCCCTTAAAAAAAAACGTTAATCTATTTTCTCCCGAACCTCACTAACATTCTTCTCTCAGGCAATTAGAGTCGTTCAGTATTTTGGCTTCAGCCTGGTGTTGACTTCGTGATCAGGGTGGTGGCTTGAGATCTTAGGTTCCTCAGTTCAAGCCCTGTTGACAGCTGAATTAACACCAAGGGGTTGACTCAGCCTGTCATCCTTCTGAGGTCGGTGAAATGAGTACCAGTGTAGTGGTAAGAGGGGCACTGCATCAGCGGCATATCCGTGCCCCTAACCAATGATGGAACCAGCAGCCAAAAGGCTGCACACGAAGGCAAAGGGTATTGACGGATTTGTTAAATCTGGTATTGGTGTGGTGCAAGCATGATGGGCCGAATGGCCTCTTCCTGCACATAGTTTCCTTGTAATCCTTGCAATACAGTAACAACTGAATAACTGGTAGACAACAGTATCCTACAGTCTCGACATCACCTCATCATCTGGCCTACATGGGGAGATGAAGAGATGCAGACGCACGTTTATGCTCCTTCATGACTGGATGAGCACTGAGGAACACGGCCGTGGGTGGTGGAGTTGGGGAAGGAGGCAGGCGGAGTACATGCCTGGCAAAATATATGAAATAATCGGTGTGCAATACCATGACAATATTTGATGTCCATAGTAGTTCACCAAGATCATGGAGAGGTTAGATTAGAAGAAGTCTGACTACCCTCCATTGTGATGAGATGGGTACTGGCCAAGCGGAGCGTGGGTGGTGGAGGAGGGGAGGAGGGTGGCAATTTGTGCGGCAAAAATATTTGAAATATAGGCGCCCAATATGACGACATCAAATGACGTCTATAACAGCTTGTAATGCCGGCCAACATATGAAGCCAATAGTTGCAAAAGGGTGAATTAAAAAGTTCAAAATTTGATGAATGTAGCTTCACAGAGTGGCATGTTTGGAAATTCAGTAACCTGTTTCACTAAATGTGAGCTCGGTCCCAATATAAAGAGGGGCATGTACTTACCAATATAAAGTCAATGAATAAGTAATATTAAATCTAATTGATTTTATCTAAACTAATAAATGTCAGTGGATGCGTGCCCATGTGTCAGTGTGTGTGTGTGTGTGTGTGTGTGTGTGTGTGTGTGTGTGTGTATGTGTGTGTGTGTGTGTGTGTGTGTGTGTGTGTGTGTGTGTGTGTGTATATGTCTCCTCCATAACTCCAAAACTTAGAAACCGAGCAGTTTGAAACTTTGCACGCGTACGAAGGGAACTCCAAGGGAGTGCATGACTGAAAATTGGGTGTTTTGGTTAATTAAAACACCCCCTTTGAAGATAATTAACGGCCGTATTTAATTATATACTTTATCATGCGCATTCTCAGCCACATCGCCCTGTACAAGGTTTTAAGGCATTTCCTGGGTTACCTCGCTGGGGTCTGAAGCCACCATGTTTTTTGGCTTGCTCAACCATGCCTTAATTTGGAACAGGCCACAACGATTTCTTAATGATAAAGTTGTTTTTTTTCACTTTCCTCACTCATATTATCGAATGCCTTGATCATCATAGCTATGAATCACTGGGTATATTGCAATGCCAATAAATGCCCGGAGACGCCAGTGTTCGTGGCTTTATTTCATTTCCATACATGCTATAACCTCAAGAATCTCTTAAACTAAGCTGAATTACAAAATTTGAACTCCAGAATTGAACTTAGCAGCAGTTCCAACTGAAAAAAATGTTAATTTGTCCAATTTGGACATATTTCACATTTTGGGTGTCGCAAGGAGGTGTATGTTTAATATGACAGTTTGGTGATTGCTCATGGCATTCCAGGTGAGCCGTTCCCTAAATATTTAATTTTAGTGCTTGCTTGAGTGCTTAAGCCGCTTGCTGAGCGCCCTACAGTCCATAGCTGTGCAGTTCGTGTCCCAATTGGGATGTACAGTCGGCAGTTGCTTCATTGTAGAGGTACACGATGAACCGGGTAAGGTTATATGGTTTCTCCTTGTGAGATTCAAAGCAAAATACACTTGATAACACACGATTTCCGTGCCGTTTGCTCTATGAATGTGTTTTCTAAATTGCAGAACCAAATTTTTTCCACCTGTCACATGACATTTGGCAGCACCATTGTCTTTGAAGCGTCTATAATGCAACATTGCTTTTTTAATTTGTATTTTAAAATTCCCCCAAAACAACGGTGAAAGCTACTGAAGATTTTTGGCCTGTATACAGTACGTACTGCAGTCAGTTATCACACTGATTCCAATTAGCCGATTACTGAAAAATTGCCGATATTGGCCAGGAACGAACAATGTGTGTGTGTGTGTGTGTGTGTGTGTGTGTGTGTGTGTGTGTGTGTGTGTGTGTGTGTGTGTGTTGTTCATAAAGCATAACATTCTCTCTAACACCTCTACCCCCACCCCCTCTCTCTCTTTGTGCCATCCTTGCTCTACCCCCTCCCAATACAGTGCAGCATCCTCTTCCCACACCTCTCTCTCTCTCTCTCTCTCTCTCTCTGGATGGTGGCTCTGTCCGGGTGGTGTTTGCTTCCGGACGGCTTGGCTCCAAATGCGTCCGGGCAGTGTTTATGTCTGGATGGGAGTTTGTCTCCAGACGTGTCAGGGGAGGTGTTTGTCTCTGGACATGTCCGGGTGGTGTTTTCC
The DNA here is from genome assembly GCF_056783735.1 of Eptatretus burgeri. Classification (NCBI taxonomy): domain Eukaryota; kingdom Metazoa; phylum Chordata; class Myxini; order Myxiniformes; family Myxinidae; genus Eptatretus; species Eptatretus burgeri. The sequence continues at coordinate 40,441,039 of NC_140975.1, forward strand.
TCCGGATGTGTCCGGGCGGTGTTTGTCTCAGGATTGTGTTTATTTCCAGACATGTCCGGGCAGTATTTATAGTATGACCAGTAGAAAATGGATTTCAGACATTACTTTGTTTCCATCCTCACTATTATTCTGTGCAGAATAATTTTGATGAGACAGTACGAATCATAATTAACGCTCCACTTCACCTCATGGTGCCTTCCCTTTCCCCACCCCTCCTCACTCTCCCTCCCTCCTCTCTCTTTCCACCTCCACCTATACACTTACCCCCCTCTTTCTCCCCACTTCTATTATTCCCATCAGCAAAGTGATGGGTGGTATTTGCTAGTAAAATATAAATGAAATTATTTTAATGGAGAAACCAAAAAACAGTCTAAAAATCAACAAGAAAGCATCTGAAAATGCAAAGGCTGTCCGTGTCCACTTTTAATGCAGACTTCTTCCTCTTCTTTATGCTAAACATAATGAAAGCAGCAAAAAAAACAAGACAAAAGATTTGACAATTTTAGCGACCTTGACCTTTTGACCTCAAAGGCAATAGGCTTCAGTGACCCAAAATGCAAACTCTGCTCAAATTTCAAGTCAATCAGATAAAAATTGATGATTTATGAAACTTTGACCTTTTGATCTAAAAAAAACAACAAAACAATCTGCTTCTAGCTTTTGATTGGTGAAACAATTTCTTGACCCATTATGCAAATTCTTTAAATTTCAGGTCAATCGGATGAACATTGACGATTTTATGCAACTTTGACCTTTTGATCCTAACCCTTTGAACCCGAGCAGCCGTTTTACCAGCCGCTATTCAAACCTCCATTTACCTGAGTGGCCATTTTACCGGCCGCTATTGAAATCTCCAGATAACCGGATTTTTCTCCAGGGAGCTCAAGGTAGGGGAGCCAAAAGTCAAAGGAGCTTAGGGTTCAAAGGATTAAAAAAATAAAAACAATTGGCTTCTAGCTTTTGATTAGTGAACCAATTTGGTAATCCAATATGCAAATTCTTTCAATTTCGGGTTAATCGGTTGAAAATTGATGATTTTATGTGATGCTGACTTTTGACTTTTTGATAAAAATTATTAATTTCTCTTCTCCATATTCTTACAATAAAGCTTTGTTGAAAATTTGATGACAAAAACTCAAATGGTAAAAAAAGTTATGGTTTGGACAGACACACCGACAGACAGACACACACACACACACACACAGCAGTGATTGTAAAACCTCGTCTTCTGTGGCGTGTGGGACGAGCTAACTAAAACGGCACTCACGAGAGCGCATACCTCGATCAGGCTGAACAATTCACGTTTTTTATCCCACTAATAAGTCCTCACCTGGATTTTGACCTACATGAAAATCGAATCGGCTTGTTCTCTTCACCGAACCAACTCATCCGCCAAGTTTTGTAATAACTCGTCCACAACGTTTTGAAATAGCTCCGTTTTGGTCCCATCTCTCAATAGTGAGGAATCTTTTAAAAATTAATAAAGCCCGATATCAAGATCCGAATCTGGATCTTCACCAAAATGTAAACAATTCGTCCTGGTCACGCACCCAAAGTGTCCACCAAATTTCGTCCGAATATGTCCATAACTTTTTGAGATATCTTGCTCACAGACAGACAGAGAGATAAACAGACAGTTTCAGACAGAGGTGAAACTATAACTTTCAGTCGCGGAGAGCAATATCACTCCTACGTTTATCATTTATCAAGTTGGTCTGAATGGATAAACACCAGAAGCCATGAACACATAATTAGCGGCAGATATAATCGAAGAACATTAGAGGGAATCAAGTCAGGAATCATTTTTCAGCTAAATTATCACCATGCAATCAATCCGTTGACTGGAATTAGGATTGGCTCCAAGCGGTTTGGACTGATGATTCCTGCGGTCCAGATGTGGACCACGGTCTGCCTTTTGAGGACCCTCGGTTTAGAGTTTAGACCATCGCAAGACAGGTTAGTTTTCTTTGTTCCTTCTCCCTCTTTCATTCCTGCCATCCGATCACTCGCTTATGAAGTGAGCGTGCCTTCTTGTCTGTCCGTTTTGTCTTTTACCCCCTGTAAACCTATTACTCTCTGCCATTTCACTCCTCCATGATCTTAGACTTTTTTTTGCACTCAAAAAAAAAATAATAATACAAAGTTTGTATTTTACAAACATTACCAAAGTATCAATGTAAATATGTATTCAATGTTTAGCCAAACAAGTCACATGATTTATCAGAAGGAACTTTTGTTGATATTCACCCACCTACTGGACGGGGATCAGGAAGGTGCTGCAAGCAGTCGATGTCCAATATGAGCGTTTGTGTTACTGTCTCGTAGCGACAGGCCAAAAGAAGGATACCCAATGTCTCCATAAGTGCCGTGGATGCCTGAAAATAAAGGTTAAAGTTCAGTACAATCGAAGAGATTGGTCTGATGTCATGGTCTTTTTTTTAAAAGGGCAGACAGTGGCCAGGGTGTAAACCTCTATAGAGAATGCATCTTGGGATTGGGTACATCTTTTGTTCCATACAACACAGACAGCCTGCATAGGTTGGCAGAGTTTATGAAGACTTATCTGGCCTTGCAGGCAGTGGTGGGGGTGTAGCGGATGCACACAGTGGCAGAGGTTTAGCAGGTGCATGCAGCGGTGGAGGTTTAGCAGGTGCATGCAGCGGTGGAGGTTTAACAGGTGCATGCAGCGGTGGGGGTGTCGCAGGTGCGGGCAGCAGTGGAGAAAGCCAATGGCCAAAGGCACAGACATGTCATGGGGAAATAAAACATGCCTGATTTCCCGATAATACATCATGTACATGTGTTGTGAGATGTCAACACTGGCCAAATTTGTCTCATATGATACAAAAATACACATCTCATGGAACGAATTCATTAAAAATTGGAGATTTTTTTGATCACAAGTTTAATCGAATTAGATTTAACAAATCTATACACATGAGTGCTTCAATGAAGTCTCATTTTATAAACAACAAGGGGTTGCAGCCAGTTTTTAAAAAAAATTTTTTTTAGAAATCAATAAATATGTAATGGAACTCTGTGTAGTAGTTCCATCCTCTTAACACATAGGCTGATACAAATATGAAAATATAGACAAGGACATGCATAACACATGTGGGGAGAAAATAGAGCTGGCTGTAGTTCTTTAACTCTGGCTTACAGCAAGTTTGGGTTCTCACAACAAGAACCAATAAACATAAGGAAATGAATACAATACAAGGCTGCATGTGTTTCCTCCATATTAATTAACCTGAAATGCTTTCCTCGTTAGCATCCACAAGTTTAAACTTAACAATTGTCTCCATTCATTCAATGCCCTTGTCTCTTGCCTGTGGAATGTTCTTCTTGATTCTGTTGTCTCAGGCTGTGTCCCATTGTACCTTCGAGCTTCTCCATACCCGCTGAAACCCTATCTCCCTTTCACCTGCAACTCCTCACCTTGAGATCCACTGAGATTCTGTCTCCCTTTCACCTGCAATTTCTCATCTTGTGCAATGGTGCATCCATGTGTTCTTGTTTTCATGTTTCCCATTTGCCCCATTTTTACTGTTAACCCTTTGCCCCCTTTAAAATATTTTCTTCCAATTTGCAGTAAGCACCATTGCACTATGTGTCGAGTAGGGAAGATACGTGGTCATAAACAGAAATGCCGGAGGCAACCTTGAAGCTCCTCAATGACTGGAAACAGCGGTTACCTGTCCTTCAGAGTTTGTGAGCACTCCTCCCATAACAGCCTTTGCTCAGCAAGGACTTTTTCCAGTGGAAGTGAAGATGTCTCAGCGGCAAGTTCTGGTGATGTTGGGGAGCTTCCCCTTTCTCTCCCTCTCTTTCCTCCAGATACTTTTTGATCGACTCTTATATTGCCAGTCCAAAAGTGTCCCACCTATGGACACACTTACCTTTTTGGGTGGGCTTCGGCCTTCCAGGACCCTTCAGAACCTTCCAGGGGACTCTGAGATGCACCTCCCCTCAGTTCATGCACCATGGCTCCAAGTTGTTCTCTCAACTTTGATATGTAGCTGCTTTGCTTGTTCCAAGGACTTATCTCACTTGTGGCTTCAAACCATCAGCTGCCTTTGTTGACAAGTTCCCTTCAAATAACCCTTCCTCAAGTTCTTTATGAACTTAATTTCTCTTTTTCACCAAAGCAGGTGCCCATGGTGCCAAAATGTATGGGGCTGTTTGTTGATCTACATCGTGGATGAAAAGGACACTGGTATACAATAGACAAGTCCATACATGGAAATTGAGTCTGACGTCGCAGCATTGTAAAGAACACAGGTAGCCAAACAATTGGCATCCATAACTAAGTTAAAATACATAAATATAAAGGATAATTGCAACTTAATCACAACCACAAGCAACACAGCTTTAAATTCCATCCTTCCATTGGGACCATACTCCCTTCAGTACTGCTTCAGTACTGCCAAAGTACAGAGCTTCAGTACTGCCAAAGTACAGAGCTTCAGTACTGCCAAAGCAATCTCCTGGACTATTGGACACAATCCTGGACAAACCACCACACCAACACAGGATACTTGAAAATCATCCCAGAAATCTGGTACTCATTTTGCCAACCTCAGAAGGATGGCAAGCTGAGTCAACCCCACCTGGTATTAATTCAACAGCAAAGCGAGTTTCAAACTCAGGACTCGAGGATCCCAAGCCCACCACCCTAACCATTAAGCCAACACCAGGCATGCTTTAAATTAGAACATTAAAATGTTTTAAAGTGGCCTTCCTCTCGACTAATTCAAAGTCTCACCTGCCTGTTAACCCTTTCCTGGAAGTAGCGTTCAATCAGTTGGGTGGAATTAGATCTTCGCAAATCCAATTCTGTCTCCAAAGCCTGCGGGTTGAGAAAGGGGTAAAGAAAAGGATAATTGATTATTGTGGGTATAATGCTTAATTGTTTCTTCCACCAATTAGAGAGAAGATTGCTGTGGGTTTGACTTCATTAATTTTACAATAACAGAAGCTAATGTGAGGTATTGACTCCCGAGTTTATTTCATTAGTGAGTAAGCAGCTGCCAAAGTGAAAAATGCATTTCCTAGATGTAAATTATAGCTATTATTAGATCATAATAAATTAATACCTCCGCCACCGAAGGTGAAGGAGGTCACATTACTCTGTCTGTTTGTTTGTTGCAAAATCGAAGATTTTTCACCTGTATTGGTCTGTCGGTTTTGTTATTCTGTCAGTCTGTCAGTCTGTCTGTCTGTCAATTGCCTACAGATCACAATTCGAAACCGATCATCATGAAACTTTACCAAGCCGTAGAGGTAGTCTCAAATGAGAAGCCTATTCATTTTGAGGTCAAAGGTCAAAGGTCATCTTGGGTTAGGATTTCTAAAATCGAAATTTTTCATCCGATTGACTCGAAAATTAAACGGCAATTGCATAGTACATCATTGAATTGGGAAACCAACTATTTTTGAGATCAAAAGGTCAAAGGTCAACTCAAGGTCAAACTTCTAAAATCAATTTTCAACTGAAAAAATCGTCAATTTACATCCTATTAACATGAAAGATGAACAGGATTTGCACAGTGCATCACTTAATTGGAAAAGTAACTATTTTTGAGGTCAAAATGTCAAAGGTCAACTCAAGATCAAACTTGTAAAATCATCAAAATTCATCTGCAAAATGATCAATTTTCATTCAATTAACCTGAGAATCAAGCAGCAATTGCATCGTGAATCGCTGAATTTGCAAACCAACTTTTTGAAGTCAAAAAGTGAAAGGTCAACTCAAGGTCAAACTTCTAAAATCATCAATTTCAATGTGAAAAATAATCAATTTTCACTTGATTGACTTGAGCTTTGATTAAGGTTGTCAATTTTAAATTAATTAAATGGACAATTTGATGTATCCATGCCAACCTTTGGAGAGGGGGTGGATTTTGCAAGTATCGTGCTCTGCACGACGTCTTTTTCTTGTTTGTTTTTTTTGTGAACAAAATATCTCAAAAAGTTGTGCACAGACTTGGCCGAAATTTTGTGGAGAGCTTGGGTATGTGACGAGGACAAAATGATTCCATTTTAGTGAAGATCCGAATCTGGATCTGGATCTGAGAATTTTTCAAGTGATTTTTTTCACAATTGGGATATAGGGCTAAAAACGACATTTAGCAGGATATCTCAAAAAGTTATGGACGGATTCGGACAAAACTTGGCGGGTGAGTTAGTTCGGTGACAAGAACATGGCGATTAAATTTTAGTTCAAGTCCAAGTCCACATCCAGCCTATCAGTGGGATAAAAAAACTAATCAGCCTGGTGGAGGAATGCTCTCTACCGAGTGTCTTCTAGTTTATTACATATTGTATTATGCAGTTTCCATAACATAGAAATAATACCTTATGAAGTGTATATATCATACATGTGAATGAAAGAAGGATCACATATTGTATCATATTCAGTGGTTCATTGTAAGGCCACACTGTAAGGAGAGTTTCTGGGAGAAGAAGAAGAATAAGCCTGAAGGTGGCAAAAGAGATGGGAAAGTGAGGAACGTTGGGGTCAGTTCAACGACTTACTGGTGAGAGAGGTGAGTCATAGCTACCTGATAAGCATCTGTTTGAAGGTCACACAGTGGGAGGCCCTGAGAGTCAGCTTGAAAGACATCCAACAAACTCTGTTTATAACATGCAAGTATGGTTCAAGTTACATACAATACATAAATCCTTTTGCATGTATATTATTCCATCAATCTATCTTTCTGCTTAACAAACTTCAACGTTTCATTTGTAAATGATATTAATAATATTTTAATTGAAGGCTTTTTCATGTTTTTCCTTTTGACCATGTTCTAAGGGCCGCCGTAAACTAGCCGACACAACCCTGACACTAAGAAACAAGATCGTCAGCGACAAATCTTGTACAACCTGGTTTTATCGGAGATTGTCGCACACTACGCGACTGTCAACAATACTATCTTCATTAACCAAAATGGCAATGAAGAAGAAATGTAGGGAGAGGGTGAGAATGGTGAAAGCTTTGAGCAATGCAGCTTTGGCACTTATGTTGGTCCATCACCAACGACGTTCCAGGAAAAAGATGCGACTACGGGTAAAGAGCCGGGTGGAGAGATGGCCGGCTCAGACCACATTCAACAAACTTGCCAGTGGAACTTGCTATCGAAAATAAGGGAACTCGTATTTATATTAACTCATAAATTCCCATTCCTCTGGGAATATTCCACTGCATTAAACTCACATTCCCACTTATTCTTATTCTTCTATTCCAGAAAGACTCTTTTTTTTTGAGGGGCCCGAGTCTTTCACGAATTTTTATGATTAAAGGACACAATTTTTTCTTCCAAGTAAATCGATTATTAACTTTCAAACAGTAACATTTTTATTATTCGATGACACCAGGAACAAGGTATTCAGCAAACACTCTTTAATGAGGTTGTGGAGCATGTCAGTACATGGCTAGTGAAGAGAAACATGACCTTCAGTGGTGCCATCTCTGTTGCAGAGAGAGATGCAAAAGTTTTTATTATACCACGATGTACCTATTGTATTGTTTCTGAAGGTTTGCTCAATACTTAAAGAAACACAGTTCAGGCTCAGGCTACTACAATGCACTTTCATAATACCTTTTTGGGATTCAAAATTCACATAAGCTACAACTATTTTTTTTTAATTCTGCAGATGTCCTAACCCTACAGCCAGAAGCTCTTGAAAGCTGAAGCTTAATTGGCCAAAACATTGCTTCGCGCCAGCGATTGTCAGAGACTGCCACAAACTACACCATGACGCACAAGTGTCACGATGCACCTGAAAAACTAGTTGATGACGATCGTAAACCATCGTACATTACACGATTATCAAAAACTGTCGCCGACTAAGCCGTCGCTGCCAATCGTGTTTCGTTATGTCAGCTTGTGTGCGGCGGCCCAAAGACTCATGGAGGAGCTTACATACTGTATATCACATGTACGACAAGGACATTAGCAAGTATCAAGGGACTTTCACATTAATTCCAAGGACATTAGGAGACAATAGACAAGTCAACACATTTTATGGGATTCCAACCTGTAATGAGTAAAGTATTGATGGAAGCTACCATCATTCGGTTGAAATTTGCCTGGGTGGGATCGCAGCATCATGAGACAATTCTTTAGATGGGAATGCCAAACAGACCAATCTGAGTTAAGCTCTGCTTGCTGATACATTATTTAAATGTATGAATGTATTGACAGTGGCTTCACCTGCAGCAAACTGTGCATCTGTGAAAAGTACTGCAGTGGTCTGTGGTGGCTATCTTCAATTGTCTGCGAGAAGTGCTCCACTACAGTTCCCCATAGTGTCCGCAGCAAGCTGAAGGTCATCGGAAGAGTGGTTAGTGATAGTAAGGTGTTCAATGGGCTGGTTAAAATTGGTCATGGGGGAAATGGGAACTGATTTATCGTCAAAAGCTGACCATGAGGTGACATACACAGCTCAATCTATTCATGACTGTGGGAATAAACTTTATAAGGGCATGTTTGGAACAGACACACTTCCTACTACTATTATGACTACTACTATTATTTAATGGCCTCAAATATTCCCACCTTCTTGCAAGGTCGACTGGTGAACGTTTTTGGCCCAAGTCTTTCATGAATTTGCTGACAAGGCCTGACATTCCACTGAAAATGCCAGGAATTTGTAATTTGTTCAAGGTGCTGGCAATAACTCATGCCTACTCTTCACAAAGGGCACCATGGAATATTTAACCTCCACCCAACAAATTCGGATGGGGCACTAAATTGGAAAAATGAAAATTGAGAGAAAGAAAAGAAGGGAGCGGGTTAGAGGAATGTGGAAAGAAGGGCAAGAAGTTTTGAAGGAAAGAGGAGCAAAAGGAGATTAGAGGAAAGGAGTGTATAGAGGATGTGGAGGTAGCAACGTGGTTCAGGGTCAAACGTTCCACCACATTTGTTACATAATTAATATAATTATTTTTTACATCACACATGTGACACTTACCCAGAACGCGTTTCCTCATACAGACACTGGCACATTGTCACGATGTTCCCACCCAGTATCCCCACTTCCCATCGCACTTCCTGGAGGAGACATGTACTGAGCACAATCTTTATTTGTTCTCTGATACTCCAGGCATGTGCAAGAAATATAAGTTGGACCATTATTTATGTGGTCATGATGAGCAAGATGTTCATGTTATTGCTTCATTTACCTTTGTGTCGGTTACTATGTCCTGTTTCTTGATGCTCTCCAGATACAATTTCAGGTTTGTGAGCACCTGCGGTGTGAGAGCAAAGTTGGAATTACATTTTCGATATACTTCCCAGTGGATGCTTTGCAGGTTTTGATAAGACTTACAGATGGTCTGAAAATTCACAATCTTTACAAACATCTCAAATTCATTTCATATGGAATCTGATAAGATTTGATGATATTTTGAGAAATGTATTGTTTTTCTAAGCGAAATTAATAGGAAACTAGAAGGCATTCGGTAGAGTGCATACCTCCACCAGATAATGCCTGATCCACAAGAACATATCAGGCCCAATCAATACATTTTTGAAATATCATGCTATATATCATTTTGGCCCTAACCCTAACCCTAACCCTAACAAGCCATCTCTCGATGGTGAAGAATCACTTAAAAAAATTAAATAATTATCGTATCCAGATCTGGATTCAGATCTTCACCAAAATCGAATCAATTCGTCCTTGATACACACCCAACCTGTCCACCAAGTTTCATCCGAATCCGTTGACAACTTTTTGAGATATTTTGCTATATATCAGTTTTAGGCCCTATCTCTCAATGGTGAAGAATCATTTTTTAAATTCCAGTCGTCAGATCCGGATCTTCACCAAAATCTAATCAGTTTGTCTTTGTCACACATCCAACATACCCACCAAATTTCATCTGAATCCATCGACAACTTTTTGAGATATCCTTTACACAAATAGACAGACAGACAGACAGGCAAACAAACAAGGAAAAGACGTTGTGCAGAGCACGATACTTGCAAAATCCACCCCCTCTCCAGAGGTTTCCATGGATACATAAAATTGTCCATTTCATTAAGATTTAAAATTGACAATTTTAATCAAAGCCCAAGTCAATTGGATGAAAATTGATTATTTTTCAAATAAAAATTGATGATTTTTAGAAGTTTGACTTTGAGTTGACCTTTGACCTTTTGACCTCAAAAATAGTTGGTTTCCCAATACAGTGACACAGCATGCAAATTCGGTTCAAATTTCAAGTCAATCGGATGAAAAATGACAATTTTAGAAACTTGACCTCAAGATGACCGTCGACCTGTGACCTCAAAATCAATAGGCTTCTCAGTTGAGACTACCTCTACAACTTGGTCAAGTTTCATGATGATCGGTTTGGAATTGTGACCTGTAAGCGATTGACAAACAAACAGACAGAGAGACAGACTAACAAAATCGACTGACAAAGATACTTGAAAAAAAATCTTCGATCTTGCAAGTAACAAAGAGAAAGGGGTGAAAACATAACCTCCTTCACCTTCAGTGGCGTAGGTAATAACAGATTCATACATCAAGAGCAGTAAACATTCACAGAGGGAAGCCTATTATCATTAAACGATTCTGTAGAGGATAACTTTGACTTCTAGACAACAGAAGAAAATGCTGGCCAAGATCTGATGCTTGGTAATCTTACTAGCATGGCCAACCATCGGTATAGTCGGGCCAATGCAGCCTGAAGTGCACGCTCTCCTTGCTCCAGGATCTTCCGTAAAGCTTCACAATCAAAGCCGAGGTCCACTTCCACCTCCGGTGCAATGATATTCTCTTTGATGCTGTCTTTATCTCGTGCTCGGCCAAGGTCTCGCACCGTACGCTCTACTTCTTGCCAATCCCGCTGCAAGGGAACGTGATGGAAGGCCTGGCGCACAAACTCTAGGCTGTTGAGGCCTACGTACACCTTGAGTGACATGAACAAAAAAAGAGGATTCATTATTATGGTTATTTCTCATCATCAGCTGACCACCATCGATCAATACAGTACCTTCGTGTTGCAGTTGAATCAACCATTTACTCTGCTCAATATTCCATTGAACAATGTATGCAGCATCATAATATAGCTTTTACTCGCCTGTTTAGGAACGATAGTGCTTGCAGATCCAAAGTCTGACTCCAGTTTGTGTTTCATGAGCTCCGCGTAGTACGCTGCACCATAGCTCACATCCTGGAAGCCATGACATTATGGAAAAAGAATATCTGTGGAATATTTATGTCACTTGAGTAAAGGAGGAAAAGCCATTAATGAGCATCGGGGGAGGGGTACAGACGAAATTGATCTACCTCTCACCTGTAGCATTCCAGCTAGCATGTGCAGGCTTTGAGTTGCACGGGACCAGCTGAGGCGCAGCCAGAATGCCAGGCCACTGGGAAGCCAGCAGGCTGTGATGGCCGCAGATAGTCCGCAGAGTTTGTGACCTTCTCGAGACTCCAGCTGAGAAAGGGAAGAGAGATTGAAATAGGTGTGATTCGATCACAATGAAGTGATGGAAACGGAAAGACGGCAGAGATTGTGTTGATCAGTGCTATCAATGAATGTTGTCACTACATGATTGAGTGCAAGCCTCACTGTGTCCTTTTGAACGGCACTGTGCAGCGTCGAGCACATCTTATCCCGCAATCGCCCAAGCCATGTGCAAATGGCCTCTTCAAACCAGCAATCCAAAGTGCAAAATGGGGAGTTGTCTTCCCTACAGGATAAAATGTAAAACAGCTCCATTAGCTAACCACAGCTAATGTCATGTAAATGTAATTGAACTCTAACCATACCTTACCAGAAACAGTACTCTGATTTCCAGATGACAAGGGGAGCCAAAGTTTGTCTATTTTGATCAACAATTGATAAAAAAAAAATTTAATGATCAAATGTCAATACAATCACTTCCTGCTTCGTGTTTGTGTAAAGCTGTTTCAAAGATTCCGCTTGTTTGGCATTCCCACATTGATAACATTATAACTCGTGACGCTGGGATCATACGGTAGATTTAAATCCCATGCACTACAGTGTTGAACTGTCCATTCATGCATATAATCATTCGTATAATTCATGTAAAAGTACATTTATGTCTCCCAATGTTCTTGTCCGATACGTGATACCAGTGTGATGTACAAGCTCATCGATGAACCAATTGTTGCACTAGAAAAAGACAATGCTTTGTCTTCACTTACAATGCATCTATGTACAAACTGCACGGACTGAATCAGCTTGAATATACATTGCAGCAGATGCGTTGAAAGAGCATGGCAGGAGGAAAAGGGGTAGACCGTGGTGGAGATGGGAGGATTGTGTGAAGAGGGGTGTCCAGAAATGTGGAGGTGGATGGATAGTGGAGATAGATGGCTGGTGATAGAGGGCGGTGGAGGAGTATTGTGGACGGAGCAGAGCAACCGCTTGGTGCCAGTCGGCCTCACTCGATATAAAGGGACTTCGAGGAAGAACGAGAACAGGAGTGTCACCTGGTTTATGTGTGAAATGTGGGCAAAATAAGAAAACACCTGTTGTTATCATCTGTTGTATAGATACTGAAGTGTTATATATTCGTAACAATATTGGTTCCTTCTCCCCTTCATTGCTGCAATAGCAAAACAGATCCTGACCACAGAACGGCCAATAGTGAACCAAAGCTTCTTTTTTTCCCACACAGGATCTAAGGCTCTTAGTGGAGCTGCCACACGCACACATCTCACATACATGGACAAATAGACGATTACACGAGACAACACAGGACTGTTAGACAAGACAAACACAGTCACTGAGCTTTCGGGAAGTGCCGTCACTTCCTGGGACACTATGTACCAACGACGTCACAACAATGGTGGCACCTTTCTCACTGCACTCAGCGGGGCATTTCCTAAGGAGGAATTTCATCCTTCCCATGGATGCCAACTTATAGGGATTGTCTGTGCTCTTATCCTCTTTTAAAAAAAAAAATGATGAACATCAACCAATGAAGCAGCACATACCATTTCTTGTTTTTTTTTTTCTAAGTCTTTGGTATGAGATGGTCAGGATTTGAACCACCAACCTTTCAGACTCGGAGATTGACCAAGAACTGTGACAAATACCATTTCTACCTCAACGGCATTTGTGATGGCAGTGGTTGTGACTGTAATTGATACCTGAGGTCTTGTCGGACAGCTTGTGTGATCATCCGATGGAGAGCCTGCTGGAGCTGCTGGAGGGCCTCACCCAGCTCTCCATCAAGCCGATAGTCTTCTGGACGGCAGTCTGCTCGCAGTGTTCCAAGTGCCTTCTGAATATCTGCAGCCAACTGAAAATAATATACAGAAAATATGAATACGCCACTGCATGTTTATGAGTGCCCAGGTGGTGGCTAACTCACCTGATTGATTGCTTGGTTAATTTGCCTCAATAAATAAATAAAAAGGAGTGACTCACCATCTTTTCCATTTCTTGGTACCACAAATTGAGAAAGTTCACATCCACCATGCTAGAAGAAACGAGACAAGTCATAATGGTCATTTTAAATGCAGGAATACAAAGAGCACTCCGATATGTGACCTTATGTCGGTGAGTTAAATGTCCACATACTTGGGCTGAATTACCGCTGCTGTTACTTACAAGCATATTATGCTTTTGGTAACTCGATGAGATGCATCATTCTGGTGGAGGTACCACAATTCTGCAGTTGGTTAAGTAGTTATGGATATTTTGACATTACCTGCGTATCACTTGGCTGTACTTCGGAGTGCCCCCCTTTAGTTCCGTCTGCACACACTCTGTAAATTCCACAAGGCTCTGCAGCATCTCAGGCTTGTCCTGCTATGGGATTGCAATGACATCACAAAAGTTGAAATGACCTTTAGGATTATAATACGAGTTCCCTTTCAAGGTACTTCAATGCAGGAGTTGTCCATTAAGTCCATCAAACCTGTGCAATTGGTTGCTAACCCCTGGATGATTTTCCATGCTTTATCCTTTTTCAATGTAGAGGGTCAAGCAAGAAAGCAGCACCGACAATTTTTAAAGTCTTTGGTATGACTCGGCCAATGTTTGAACCACCGACATCCCAGACTCTGAGCGGACCACTACACCGCCGAGTGTAATCACGTTTTTAACCACCAAATTTTTTTATACTCAGGAAAGAAATTCATGAAATTATCCCACCCAAGCCAAACAGAATGCACAGAATGACATCATCATCTAAGAGCGAAGGTGGACGGAGGTTGTTTTCACCCCTGAATGTTTGTCTGTATGATACTAAAGGGGTTATGGACAGATTCGGACGAAACTTGGTGGACAGATTGGGTATGTAGGACGAATTGATTACATTTTGGTGAAGATCTGGATCTGAATACTAGAATTTAAAAAAAGTCATTCTTCTCCATTTAGAGATGGGGCCAAAAACGATATATACGAGGTACATATGATATCTCAAAAAGTTGTGGACGAATTCTAACAAAACTTGCTGGATAGGTTGGGTAGGTAACAAGAACAAGGTGATTACATTTTGGTTCGGATCTGAATCCAGATCTAGTCAATCAATACAAAATGTAAACTGTTCGGCCTGGTGGAGATATGTGCACTACCGAGTGACATTCTCATTTGTTTACTTTTCATTGCAAATCGTTTTCTTACTGTTGCATTGCAGAGAAGTTCTTTCTTGCCTTCATACCATTTCCTCGAAGCGTCCTGAAATATAGTGATGGGCAACAACACAGATCAAGAAGGATGTTACAAATCAAAGCAAACAATGTGAGAAAATAATAAAGTGCACTAGTTGTTGTTACTCCGTGCCATAACGAATTATCTCTTTTGTGATGGGTGAGAGGGAGGAAGGATGAAATAATAGATTGTTTTACCCCATGGAGTCTTGGCAAAGTTAATCGGCTCACTTTGGAAGGTTATTTCCAAGAGAGTTGGGCTCCCTTGCTATTAACGTTTATTTACCCCAGATAAGGAACTAATGTGTGTCATACGTTTCTGATCTTTTTTTTTTTTTTTTTTTTTTTTTTTTTTTTGTATACCTTGGTCGAGGCTCGTATGAGAGCTAACACACAACTCACAGCAAGGAGGCATGAGACAAGAGGGGTGGGAGTGGAAGGGACAAAACATTGGGGAACAGACACAGGTGAACTGTGGAAGGGAGAGGGATGGGGATGGGACGGGGAACATGGCGAGGAGAAGATGGACATTACAGGGACTTTCAGGAAGGAAAGCAGGAGAATTGAAGGAAGTGGGCATGGGTGGATTATCGGGGGTAGAAAAGATCGAGGATTTGGATGGGGGAAGATAAGAGGTGGTGGTGAACAGCTGTTTTGAAAGCCTGGAGGGAAGAATGGGAAAGAATAGAGTGAGGAAGTTTATTCCAAAGGCGGGAAAAAGAGGAATGAAAGAGTGAAGATGAGCAGTGATTCGTGATTTTGGTAGTTTTACCAGAAGGGGGTTGTTGGCGGACCTTGAGCGCCCTGTGGAAATGTGGTTGGGACAAATCGCAGAGAGAGCAGGGGGGCAAGGCTGGAGAGGAGTCGGTAGAAGACAGAAAGACCACCGACCAACCTGCGGTGATTGAGTGAGAGGCCCAAAGACTCAGCTTCATTGCGGGAGATGCCAATGATCTTAAAAGCCCTGGTTTCGACAGCGTGAAGTCGAGAAAGGTGGGAGGCAGGAGCACCAGCCCAGAGGGGAGAGCAGTACTCCATCAGGCTACGGACAAAAGCTTTGTAAGTAGTCAGGAGCTCAAGAGGGCCGAGGAAGGACTTTGCACGACGGAGGATTCCCAGTCGGCGACTGGCTTTTGAGGCAAGGTTGGAAATGTGACTTTCCCAGGAAAGGTCATGGCAGATAGTGAGACCCAGAAGCTTGAAAGAAAAGACTTCTTCCAGAGGATTGTTGAGAAAGTGGATGGGGGGGTTTTGTAAACGGTCCTTTCGAAGAGACATAGTGAGAGTGTGAGATTTGTGTGGATTGAAAGACATGTTCCACATGTTGGACCAGTTTGTGATTTTATCCAGATCTGCAGTGAGCGAAGAAGCTGCTGCTTGCCGGTCTGAGGGATGACAGATGGTACGGCAGAGGGTGGAGTCATCGGCAAAGAGAAATAGAGGATTTTCCAGAGAGTCCGAGAGATCATTGATGAAAACCAGAAAAAGAACAGGGCCCAGAACGCTACCTTGAGGAACTCCAGCCTGCACAGGAAGAGGGGATGAAAGAACTCCATTTAGGGCCACACGTTGGCTGCGACAGGAGAGGAAGTCTGCGAGCCATGAGTGGAGATGGCCTTGAATACCATGGGAAGAGAGTTTGGTGAGTAGGGCAGGGTGCCAGACTGTGTCAAAAGCACGTGATATGTCCAGGGATACGGCTCGGATTTCCTGTCTGGCATTGAGGACCTCCATCCATTGATGGGAGAGCAGTAGCAGCATATCCAGGGTAGAGTGACCTGGTCTGAAACCAAATTGATGATTGGAAATCAAGCCATTGGAGAAGAGGAAGGATTTCATGTCTGAAGCAATGATGGATTCCATAACCTTGCTGATGATTGGGAGAAGGCTGATTGGTCTGTAGTTACAGGGATCTGTTTTTGCACCTTTTTTATGCAGGGCAGTGATGTTAGCAGATTTCCAAGCAGATGGCAGATGACCTTGGGAAAATGAGAGGGTGAATAGAACAGAGAGAGGGTGAGCAAGAGCAGAAGAGCAGGCTTTGAGGACACGTGGGCTGATGCCGTCTGGACCGGTTGCAGAATCTGACTCGAGGTTTGAAAGCAAGCTCTCCACCTTGTCAGGAGAAAAGGATACAGAGTCCAGGGACAGTTGGGTGCGACTGGGTAAAGTGGGTAGAGATAGTGATGGGTTTGGGACACAAGATTTAGCTGCAAACACCGAGTTTAGACATTCAGCTTTATCACGTGTGGAATCAGCAGTGCGACCATTTGAGGTAAGGGAGGGGATGGAGGGGGAACATACACCAGAAACACCAGTTACAATCTTGTAACTTTTTGCAAGTGCTGCATCATAGACTGTTGTTTTCAAACCCATTTAAAAAGAGTATAAACATTAAAGGAAAACTGATCTTGAGGAAGGAGCTGGTAATCTAGGTTCCCCAACTTTTGGGTGGTATGAGGAATAGATCTGTGAAACATGAAAGCTAAATGTTGAACGGTTTTTGAAATATCGCGTATACAAGCCAAATTACCGACATGGTTACCATGTCAACCTAATTCAGTCAATCAGAGCCATGATCTAATCAGGTTGAGATAATGTCATGAGGACTAGATATCTGCAATTTGAAAACTAAATGTTCAACGGTTTTTAAAATATCACGTACACAAAAGTACATGGACGGATGATCGGTCGGTCGGTCAAGTCAGTCGGAGCTCATTTTAATGTCCCCATCTCCGACATTGTCAGAGGGGCATGGGACAATAACTGAGAGTTACAGGAACAGATTGCATCATAAAATTTTCACTTTACATCCTTCTGTTTAGAAACGAATCCCCTATTGAGAAGCAAATGCAAGTTCCGTTAATTTCCCAGGAATTTTGCACAGGCAGCCATGTCTTGCATTGTCGGAAATTGTGGGGGGAGGGGAAAGCAGTGGAGGAGGGGGCTCTCTGATTGGCTTTTGAAAAGCACCTGACATAGGTATGTTTTACAGCCAATCAGTGATGCACCAAAGCAAAATATGGCTGCCTCCAAAGCAATTATGGGGAATTCACTGAAATTTCATTTACTGTTCACGTTCAACAGGATAGTACAGAGTTAGCGCACAATTACCCATGAGCAGTCTCACCTGGGTTTGATTTCCGATTTCACTACAAACTGTCGGATTAGTGCTTTGTGGGCAGGGAATTGTACTAAAAAGTGGATTGTCCTTTGAATGAACATGAAACTGGGTATTCCGTCTGCTCGTATTAGTTGGTGGACGTTAAAGATCCCACTGTTTCGCACGAAGGGATGGTCATAGTTATTGCCGGAATCCTGAACAAATTCCAAATTTCTGCCCAAATCAGATTCAAATTGAACATCAGGCCTTACCAGCTGGTTCCTGAAAGACTTGGCTCAAAAGCTTTCCTGGCCTACTCCCACAAGAAGGTGGGAATTGGGTCAGTAATCGTAGTCATATTGGTAGTAGTAGTAGTAGTAGTAGTAGTAGTAGTAGTAGTAGTAGTAGTAGTAGTAGTAGTAGTAGTAGATATTGTTCAATGGTGCATTTCAATTTTTTTTTTTACTGCTTACACAAAGATCCTTCATGAGACTTAGACAATAAAAGGGCAGGGATGCCTCTTCTTCAGAAAATGATTTCTGAGATTTCTTTCTCTAGTGACCTATCAGGCCTGAATTCCACACAAGGGGTTCCACATGTACCTTAACCATTATCATTGTTACCTGCAGAGCTGCTGCCACAGCTGCTGTTGCTTCATCCTGAGGCAGACAGGCCTTGTTGTAAAGGTGACAGCCCATTGTCTGTACAACGCACCTGGCAAGTGACACAGACATAATCCCACCTGTATTGAAACCTTTCTGTACAAGATTTATACAAAGAAAAGGATGACATAGCAGAGACGCCATGATCAGTGGCCCCATGTTGTATAGCCAATAAAAGTCTGAACACAATGAGGATTAGGATATTCAAACAAAGAAAAGGCAAAAGACAAGCAAGCAGCATAATTAGATAATAAGCCTAAAAACGTTACCATAAGTAATGGTTCAGGAATGAATGAATGTGTTTTTTATTCCCAAGAACCTCTCAGTGCAGAGCTATAGAAGCTACAACAGCAGAAAGACATTCCTTAAATATAAAATCTCAGTGCTGAATGTCTGTTTTATTAAAGAGAACATTTTCATTATTTTTGGCTGAATCCAGGTGGGGAAACACTGAGGGAAGGGGAGTAGTTTAGAGGAAGGAAGGATCTAAGGACTGAAAATGCTTAAATATTTTTGATGTTCTGTTTATGAAAACACACTTGAGCAGATCACGAAGGCGAAGCAGGCTGATGGTGTCAGATAGAGGGAATGTTGAATGAATTGTCTGTAGCTGTGTCAGGCTGTGGTTGAGCAGGTTACTGAAGGAATCCTGAAGCCTTCGTTCCTAACAAACAAACAACCACACAGCACCATGTCCAGTACATGTATATTGTTAGTTGACTTCCCTTCATCAAGCACCCAAGTTATTTTTTTACAGTTATTTTTAAATACTTCATCCAAAGTGATATGAAATATGGTTACCCCTTATAGGGCTGTTGGTGTTGCTTCCAATATTGCTCACCTTGAGGTTATGGAATCTAATACCCTCCATGTCATTTGCATATAATGCCACAAGGCTGAGTCTCAGGGTCTGTTTCAGGTCACTGCAAATGGGTTGCTCTTGTGGTCTTTCACTGATGCAGCTTCCATCTTCTTGCCTCACCAACCAACCCCCACCCCAAGTAACATGCACTCCACTAAAACCTTCATTTTTTATGCTGCCAAAGTTTATGCTTAATAATTGGTCACCTCGATTCTTTCATCCCTTCTTCTCTTCGCTGTGTAACTGTCCTTCCAAGTCTGTTGTGTCCTCTTACCTCCCCTATACCTTCAAATCTGCCGTCCACAGCCATCTCATGATTTCTTCACAATTTATACCTCTGAGCCTTTACAGACTCACCAAGACTCTGTCACCCATGTGATGCATTCACATGCATATTCTTATCCAGCTATTTCCCTTTCACCACACTTTGTTTGTTAATCTGTCTCCCTCTGTTATTATGATATCCCATGAGCCTCAATACTGGATCTTCTATACACTTATATAAATGCAACTTACGTGATTGTGTCTGAACAGGGTAAACAGCATAACCACAGCACATATAATGTTGAATGATACATCATCTAAGAGCTCTTAGCTCTGGACAGCGCATGCGAAGGTCTACAAATATCGATATTCATGCAATTTCGAGTTATGTGCATTTTGATGCACACATGGGCGGTGTATAAGCTCAGTTGCTGGTTCGCATACCGACCAGAAGTAAAAAAAAAAATATATATATATATATGTAACCACAAACTATTCAATAAATTCAGTCCATCTGTAGCTGTCACATTACATCCTCACAGCTCAGGGGATTCCTAACAGTTCACTATTCATTGATTTACCTCACCGATAAACCTCAGCAGTCTTAACAGTTCTAGTAACTATTGTGCTGTCAAAAAAGGACATTCCAAGAAGTTAATATGTATGTACAGTATATTGTTACGGTTGTGGGGGTAGATGGAAGAATTTAATGGGGAATATAAAATTGTGTAGAGTTGCTTGGTCCGTGGACGTGTAGGAGGCATCTCGATGTAACTAAGTCGGGAACC
>NC_140975.1:40466363-40516363 GCF_056783735.1 Eptatretus burgeri
CGGATGAAATTTGTTAGACAGGTTGAGTGTGTGACAAGGAGAAATGATTCGATTTTGGTGAAGATCTGGATCTGGTTAGAGAATTATTTAATTTTAAAAGTGATTTTTCACCATTGAGAGATCGGGCCAAAAACTATATATAGCACGATATTTTCAAAAATGTTTTGGGCCCGATATGTTCTCGTGGATCAGGCATTGCGTGGCGGCGGTATGTGCTCCACCGAGTGCCTTTCTAGTTTATTTATATTTTAATTTACGGATGATTTCCAACAGTTCTGTGATTTTACCTGGTGTATCGACTTCGATGTCCGTCGGCACACAAAATTATCGTGCTTCCCCATTGTCTTGGGTCACTCACCTGCATTTTTTTCATTTAGTTATATTTTCATTTATGGATGTTGTCCGACGATTCTGTGATTTTTTTATTTTTTTTTTGCGGTGTACTGGCTTCGATATCCATTGGCACGCAAAATTTCAGCTTTCTACATCACCCGGAAGGCACTGCCGATCTTTAATATCAGTCAGTCAGTTAATCAGTGGTTATAAAGAGCTTTATATTTTAGATATATAAATAAATAAATAAATATATATATGAAATATATAATATATATTAAATATATATCAGATATATATTAAATACAACTGCGGATAAGTAGGCTATGTAAGTTGCCGTGTTGTCATAATTTACACCAAGCATAATTCAAACGTTTATTTTGCATATGTATTTGTAATATTCGTGATATTACATTTTTAAGCAATTCAAGTTGAAGATTTAAGTTAAAAAAATTGTTTTCAAGAAATTTCAAACAAAATACCCTAAGGACATACACAAGGGAGGGGTAGGTACATCCGGAAGTTTGGTACAATTGGGTAGCATACAGCTTTATGAATGAAATCACATAATGTGCTGTTAGTAATTGGTGTTGGGGATTTGTCAGGCAAAACAACTTACCGTCATACAATACCTAATCAAGTGGTATTATGACAAAATACATTACAAGTTCTGTATTTACAGGTTTCATATAAATTGGGGTTATTTTTCCAAAAAATTCAAAAGAAATACACTTGAGACATACACAAGGGAGGGGTAGGTGCATCCCCGAAGTTTGGTACAATTTCACAAAAGTTTGAAGTAGTTCAGTGACATCACAGGACAAGACAGACACTGCATATGCAAGTGTGTGTGTGTGTATACATATATATATATATATATATATATATATATATATATATATATATATATATATATATAAATATATACATATATATATATATATATAAATATATATATATATATATATACATATATATAAATATATACATATATATAAATATATATATATATATATATATATATATATATAAATATATACATATATATATATATATATATGTATATGTATATATAGACATACATACATATATGTAATACTTTGACATATGCTACCTGTTGAGGGTGCAGTGGTGGATCAGTCGCAAGAAGTTCTTCCATATTTTCCAGCAGCTTGAGGAGAAAGTCCACTCCAAAACGATTTGTCACGTAATGCTTGGAGAATACAAACCACCAGCTGGAAGTACGGCATGTCACCAAAGAAGGTCATTGAAGACCTGAACACAGTGTCCAATACAGACTTCCAGCTCTCATATTCCTGTCACAATGAAACCAGTAGATTTATGTGGTGATATTCCGCACTAACTCCAATTTGAATTATTTCTTCTAGGAGTCATTCAATAGCCCTAATTTTCATTTGGAAGGAGGATTTTTCAATCGAAGTCGTTTAGGCAAAGTTTGCAGCTGTTAATATGAATATATTCAATGGGATTCATTCTCGTCCTGACATAATGAGAACTCCTCTGTTTTTTAGATAAAGTGGTGAAGAGCCAACCTTGGCCGTTTCTGACATGCAAATTCCCAAAAGGTGACATCTCATAACCAGAATCCACCGAAAGGCAACGGAATCAACTTTTCTATCCACTTGTGCTCAATTACATTTGAAATCCTGCAATAAATATACCCTGGGCTTATGGAAGGATGATAAAGATGCAAGCAATTAAAGGACACACACTGAAGGAATTCCAGTGGCGAACAGTGACTTTCTGTGATTAAAGGCACTGCCTCGTGAGCATCGTACAACCGGGTTGTTCTTCACAAACTTCAAAACCTTCCTTATGCAACACATGGCTGTGGGTAGCATCATTTGTTGGGGGCACAGTGGTGTCGTTGATGCAGTGTTTGCTCCCTGTAGGTTAGAGCAGAAATTTGGAATATGTTCAGTGTGCTGGCAACAGCTTGCCGACTCTTTGCGAAGGACATCTTGGGATCTTTAATGTTTACTAACTACTGCCGGCAGACTGGACGCCCAATTTAAGGTCCACCCGAGGAATGGCAGACATTTATGCCTCGTCTGCCTGCGAAGCACCAGGATGACAATTTAAAGCTGGGTCGAGATTCGAAATCCGGCTAGATAGCTCAGAGGCGAGTATGCGTACCCCTAAGCCATCCTGCCAGCCCATGCATGACTGAACCAGTTGATTAGTTGGTGATGAAATCGACAAGGGTGGATCTAGTAGCCTACAGCTTTGTGAATTAAATCACATAATGTGTTGCTAGTAATTGGCTTGGACGTTGGGGATTTGTCAGGTAAAACAACTTACAGTCATCATACATTACATAATCAAGTGGCATTATGACAAAATACATTACAAACTGTTAGATTGCATGTGTATTTACAGGTTTTGTATAAATTGGGGGTTATAACAGTGCGATGTATACATCAGGTTTGATAACGACTAGTGCATCCCAGCTCTATTATCTTATGGCATCGACTTAGAGCATCATTGATATCTCGCATGACAAGGTTCCTATTGTTTAATCAATTTGTTTACTTCCCAATCTTTTGTTTTAAGAGTTTTGAAAAAGGTGCACTTTGCTGTTTTGATTTTGCGACTTCATTTTATGCTATTGTTCCAGAACTGGGGCATGTTCAGTTCGCAATCGGCTTGCTATTGCTTGCTATCGTTTGTCAAGAGCAAGCGATTCAGGGAGGTGCTTCACGAGTGGTAAGCGAGCTGCTTGCGAATGGAACACTTCCGTATGTTTGCAAAAATGGCCGCCGTAGTTAAATTCAAAACGATTTGGGGCAATTTCTTCAATTTTGCTGTCACAGTGGACGATATTGAAATGTGCAGTCCACACTTTTATTGTTTGCTCTACTGTAATATATACAAGCATGCAAAAACCTTCCAGCCCTCCCTAAAATGCACAGTGGCAGGTCCATAGATCAGCTTGGTTAGGGGTGGGTTCCCCCTTCTGACCCCCCCACCCCCATTTTATTTCTCTTTCTTTTCATCTTCTGAGTACAGGCTGGAGCCAGAGCCAGATTTAAATTTAACAGCCCCCAGGACATTCGAGTAGTAGAGGCCCCCTCCGCCCCTCCCCCTCCCCACCACCAACATTGAAATGTAGTGGGAAGAGAAAATAAAAATAAAAAGAGCATAACTGTGTATAGATCTCTAAACATTTCACGACAACACTTTTTTTTCACTGAAGATGAATTAAAAGTAAAAATATTTTAAACTGGAAGGGAACTCGGAAAAGGGCATACCTCCACCAAGCTGATTAGTTTACGATTTGTATCCCACTGATAGGCCAGATCTGGATTCGGACCTGAACTAAAATTTAATCAGCTTGTTCTTGTCACCTAACCAAGTCATCCACCAAGTTTCGCCTGAATCCGTCCGTAACATTTACAGATATCGTGCTATATATCATTTAGCCCCATCACTCAATGGTGAAAACTCACTTGAAAAATTCTCCGATCTGGATCTGAATTCAGATCTTCACCAAAATCGAATAAATTCTTCCTTCTTGTATACCCAACCTGCCCACCAAGTTTCGTCTGAATCATCCAAAACGTTTTGTGATATTGTGTTATATGTCAGTTTAGCACTATCACTCAATGGTGAAAAATCACTTTAAAAATTCTCGGATCTGGATCCGGATTTGGATCTTTACCAAATTCTAATCATTCATCGTTGTTGTATACCCAAGCTCTCCACCAAGTTTCGTCCGAATCCGTCCACAACTTTTTGAGAGATTTTGTTCACAAACAGACAGGGATGAAAACATAACCTTCATCCACCTTCAGTGGGTGGAGGTAATTATCAGTTAGAGCTTAATAAAGTGATACATCGAAATGATAAAGTGATTTTGATGGAACGTAAACACAAATTTATCAAAAAACTCGATGGAGAAAGTTGAATTGCCAGCTTTACAAAGCAGATGTGACCCCATTTCCCTGGCTCTGAAGCCTTTGGGGCCCTCGACAAATGTACCGTTGGTCCTTCCCTAAATCCGGCCCTGGATGTAGCTGCAGCTAACACAACTAGAAAGTTCATAGAACACTGTGCCCCATGCAGTGTTCTAGTATATAATTCAATTGAAATAAAATAATTATTTTAAAGGTTGTAAAAGGAATTCCAGAACTTTAGTGCCATTGATGCAGTCTTATACACCACTTTATATAACATGTGCAAGTACTGCAAAACTGGAGGTTTTTGGAAGCGATAAGAAGGTGATTAGTGTTCTACAGTGTTAAAGTATTTAATTTAATTGAAATAAAATAAAGATTGTAAATGTCGTGCAAAAACTAAATTAATTCCGGAAGTTTACTGCCGTTGATGCGATGGCTTTTACACCACCTTATCGAACACATAAATTAGTTATTCATGCTTGTTGTTTGTGTTCTTTATGATGTCCTCAAAACCGTAAGGAAAAAATCTCACTCCTCTTTGCGCATGTGCAATCGGGCCAAATTCAGAGCTAAAGTACTATAAAACTACAGGTTCGTTTTCCAATTCATATGCTAATTTGTGTTCAAAATATAACATTCAATTGAAATTAAGTTGTTTCTCGATCATAAACTGATGTTTGTGGATGGATGGATGGACAGATGGAAATTAACCAATTGTTTAATTCGCTTTTAGCTTCACGTTTTCAGGGTTTAAGTTTGTTCGGGGAAATTGTTGTCACAAGAGGATCGTGTAAAACTGAAAACGACAGCCTGGACAGCATTTACTCGAGTACCACAATAGCATTGTTTACATGGATACCGCCGTGTTGTGAAGTAGCGCTGAGCACTCTTTTCCGTTGCAGTGCTAGCTTGAATGCTTTGAATCAAGCAAGCCACTTGGCGAGCGGTAATCCAGCCACTTACTAACAGAACACACCCTAGAACATGCATGACAGACAAACAGATCTTCCCATGCCTGAACTAGAAAGTCTTGAACAAGCCGGTTATTTTGGTTTTTTGGACAGGAAATTTGATAGGAGCATTGTAATTCTCTTAAAACCAGCTCCATTTTCAGAAGTTGAGAATCACAATACTTAATACTGCTGACTTCAGACAGATTTGAACCAACTACTTCTGGGATGCAAGTCCAGTGTTTTCACCACTCAACCATCACCACACCCAGTGGTTCCCACATGGTGAGGACACTGGACTGGCACCCGAGAGGAAAACAATAGAACTCCATCTGCCAAGGATCTCAGAATGAGCCTCGCTCCTGGAAAGAAAAAAAGAAGGTAAAATTGCTTAATTTATTGGCTGGTTTTGTTAGAAACAGACTGAATCTTTACATAAATAAATTAATGCTCACACTAAATCCATTTAATAAAACATAACTCCAAAACTGCAATTCTCCCAGAAGCTCCGGCATACTACAATTGTTATTTAATGGAGTACTTGTGTGTTTTTCAGAGAGGTAGGGAGCCTCCAGTAAGTTTCCTAATGAATGACCTTTTGCATAGAGTTCAGTGTTGATATAGGAGTGAAGTGCGATGGAAAGAGGAAGCATTTAACAGAGAGTAAATATACAGAGCGTGGAACTGCAAGCCGCTGCTTTGGGGATTTAAAACTCGGGCTTTTCCAACGCTGGACTAGCATGGTGCAGTTTCATTCCCTGTTGTGCTTACATGAGGGCCTGCTCCGCAAGAGATAAATCAATCTGCACTGCATGAAGGCAGATAACATGTAAAGCGTCCTTGCTCAGCTCCCCCGTCCAGGAATCCATCTGTTCAATCAGGGCAGTAACAACAGCAATGAAAAAGCATCTCAAAATGTAAAGCCCATCCACCTCGTCTGCTTTGTACTCAAACTAAGTTGACGCAAACAACAGCTAAAAAAATGTAAATTTTATAAACCAATGTTCTCCATATTCTCATTTGATATTTGATAATTATTTATTTTCCATAGACATCATTATATGAAAACAAACATTTTCAAATAATTTCAGCAATATGAACAAAGTATGACCGCACACAGAAAAGAAGAAACATCAGAAGCAAAAGCTTGAGAGTGATGTCCTTAAATAAATTGCATTTCATACAATATATCTTGACATGATATCTGACTGTAAAGAAAGAGAGAAAGAGAAAGAAAATAAGAAATTCAAGAAAAGTGAGGAATATCAAGGGAAAAAATTAATAAAAGAGATCAATTTAACATCACGTATAGTATCAGACTAACGAGCCATAATTATGTCCTTATCATAAACGTGTTACATTGCCCAGACTCAACTATAAGTGCACATACAATCCATGTTAAATACAGTTTATTTAGAAGTCAAGGTTAGATCGTGAACATGAAAAATTTGCAGAAGTTTTGACATAATTAAATGATTCAGCCAAATAAAATTAACAGCAGAATTGAATTGTACATTGTAATGAATTCAGATCCAATTCAGATTATTATTGTATAATGATAAGAATGTGAACGTTACTATGGCCACACACATGGGCTAGATTTCACAATTATAGACAGTAATTTTAGAGGTAATAGAAAACAAATGATTTGTTTGTTTGTTTGTTGAAAATTTGATGACAAAAGCTCATATGGTCAAAAAAACAAACGAAAAGTTTTTGACAAAAGTCACGCTGGGAAACCTCATATTAATTACCTACTCAGGGTCTCCAACCCTCACCGGTTTGACAGGAAGGACAGTCTACATGACATCCTTAATCTGGATTGCTACCGCACAAAACACCACCTTCCAATGGCACACAATAACAGGATGACTTGAGCTAAACACAAATTCCAAGATAAAAGTAAAATGATTGATTATATGTGAGCACACGGCCTGTGCTAAGGTCTTATACTTTGATAACTATCCTGTACCCCACATGTGTAACAGTACAAGTGGGGTGTGCTTACACATTGTGTAAGCATACGAACTATGCTTCCCCCATTGTCTCGAGTCACTCACTTGCATTTGATTTCTTTCATTTATTTATTTTCATTTATTTATATTTTCATTTACAGATGCTTTCTGATAGTTCTGTGACTTTTCCTGGTGTACCGGCTTCGATGTCCATTGGCATGCAAAATTTCAGCTTTTTACGTCACCCAGAAGGTTCCAATCTTTAATATCAGTGAGTCAGTCAGTGAGTGAGTCAGTCAGTGGTGAGAAAGAGTTGTATAGATTCAGTATACAAAACATTAGGAACACCTTCCTCATACTGAGTTACACCCTCTTTTGCCTTCAGAACAGCCTCAATTTGTCAGGGCATGGACTCTATATGATGTCGAAAGTGTTCCACAGGGATGTTGGTCCATGTTGACTACAATGCTTCCATCTGTTGTGTCAAGTTGGCTGGTAGTGGATCTCCACTTTGAATAGCTCATTCCATCTCATCCCACAGATACTCAATTGTATTGAGATCTGGTGACTGGGCAGGCCACTGCATTAAGCTGAATTCACTGTCATGTTTGTGGAACCATTCCTGGACAATCTCAGCCTTGTGGCATGGGGCATTATCCTGCTGAAGGAATCCATTTGTAGATGGATACACTGCTGCCATGAAGGGATGCACCTGATTGGCAATGATGTTCAGATATCATGTGGCATTCAAACGGTGCTCCACCTTTATGAAGGGGTTCAATGTGTGCCAATAAAACACACCCCACACCACCACCACCACTAGCCTGAAATTGTTGACATACGACATGATGGATGCATGTACTCATGTGGTTTTCTCCATACCCTAGTCCTCCCATAAGCGTGAAACGGCAGGAATCGGGATTCATCAGACCAGGCAATGTTCTTCCAATCCTCCAATGTCCAGTGTTTTTGTTCCGTCGCCTACTGCAACCACAGGTTCTTGTTTTTTGCTGAAAGAAGTGGAACTCTGTACCATCATTGGGTACCATACCCCATTCGTGTCAGGGTATGACGAGTTGTGCATTCTTTTATGGGTCTTTCGGCACCAATGTTGTACTGGACTGTCAGTTGACTAACTGTAGCCCGTCTGTTGCTCTGCAAAATTCGTGTTAACCTCCTTTGGCCTCATTCATCACTGAGCCATTTTCGAACACTGGCCTGCCATTGGCTGGATGTCCTTTGGGTACATACAGGAAACTGTTGAGCATGATAAACCCAGCAGTGTTGCAGTTCTTTACACACTCAAACCGATGTGCCTGGCACCGACCACCATACCCCATTCAAAGGCACTTCAATATTTTGTCTTGCCCATTCACCCTCTAAATGGCACACATACACAATCCATGTCTCAAGACTTATAAATCCTTTTGTAACCTTATAAATCCATCAACACTGATTGAAGTGTATTTCACAGGTGCAATCAAAAAGGGATAAGAGCTTTCACCTGGATTCAACTGATCGGTCTATTTCATGGAAAGAGCAGGAGTTCGTAATGTTTTGTACACTGGATGTATGTTAGATATATAACCAGAAACGACTCTTCTGACCTAATAATAGCAACAGTATGACAAATGTCATGCTGCGTTTTGCATATATATTACACTAGCAAATACCACCCGTCACTTCGCTGATGGGAATACTAAGAGGGGGAAGAGAGTGAGGAGGGGTGGAAGAGCAAAGAGGGGAGAGCGAGGAGGGGTGGTGAAGGGAAGGCAGTATGAGGAGTGGAAGGCAGTATGAGGAGTGGAAGGCAGTATGAGGAGTGGAAGGCAGCATGAGGGGAAAGGAAGGGAAGGCAGCAGGAGGGGATGGGGAGGCAGTGTGAGGAGAGGAAGGCAGCATGAAGGGAGGGAAAGGGAAGGCAGCATGAGGGGAAGGGAAGGCAGCATACCAGGGTGCCACCGGGGTGAAAGTGTTTTCAATCATTGATTGCGAAAGCAAACTTGTTGCTGTTTCAGACTTTGGTTTCTTTGAATCTTCATTCACAACTATCACTAATATGTACTCTCTCTGGTGTTTGGTTTACAAACATTTTAGAACATTGGACGTATTACAGTGATGAGCAACGTCTATTGAACAAAGGGAGCATGCAACTTTCGGACTGTCTTCTTTAACCTTCCCAAAATAGTTCCAATCTGCACTTCTGGACCTCCCAACAGGGACAAAACATTTTTTTCCCGAAAAAAAAAACGCTTCTTTCTCTGAAGTAGCAATTACTCAGAATCAACTTCAATTCCGGTTCACTTCTAGATTGTTTTCAATCTCATGGTTGGAATCGAGTATTTTGGAATCAATTCAACCAACCACTATTAAGCACTCAAATAAGCAATCCAATGAAATGGTTGATAAGGAACGGCTGGCTTGGTCATAGTAAAAACCATCCGAAGACGTCTGGAGATGACCGGAGATGTCCAGAGGGTCAAAATGTGCGAATTGGACTAATGTACACTTTTTTAGCAGTGGGAACTGCTGCTAAGTTCAATTCCGCAGTTAAAATTTTGAAATTCGGTTCAGGTTAAGAGATTGTAGAACTTATCGCATTTCAGCTGTAATGCTTATAAACCTCTTTATCTATTTTCTGATGACTCCACCCTCTGCCGTGACATCCCTCATCATTCAGACAGGTGGGCTGCAGCCTCTTCCCTCTCTTCAGACTTTGACAAAAAGCACAAGCTGGTCAAACACTGTGGAATATGTTGTTCAATCCTGACAAATATATATATATATATATATATATATATATATATATATATATATATATGTATATATATATATATATATATATATATATATATATATATATATATACACATACATATATATATATATATATATATATATATATATATATATATATATATATATATATATATATCCCTCTCTCCCTTTCCCTCTCTCTCCCTCTCTCTCTCTCCCTCTCTCTCTCCCTCTCTCTCCCTCTCTCTCCCTCTCTCTGACTTACAGACACTTGTGTCTCACTATCAGCCACAATCTTTCTTGGGAATTCAAAGTTGGCATCCAAAGCCAGTGGTGACTCATCGTACAAAGTCCTTCCTTGGCACACATGAACTCCGATCGAACTAAAAGGAGTATATCTGCAACTTGACAGAGTACTGTTCACTGCTCTCTCCTATGGGCTGGCTCCATTGCTTCATACCTTGCTCACCATGATGCCATGGAAACCAAGGCCTTCAATATCATTAGAATCTTCCATGCTGAAGATTGTCTATGTGCCTACTGCCTATCACTTTCCCATCGCAGACAGGTTGGTGGTCTCACTGTCTTCTACCGCCTCCTTTCTGGCCTTGCACCCTCTGCTCTTTTCGTGCCTTGTTCCTACATGGCGAACATGGTCCACCATCAAACCCCTTCTGGTGAAACTACCAAAATCCAGAATCACTGCTCACTGCCACTCATTCGTTTCTCTTTTTTTTCCCCACCTGTGGAACCAACTTCCACATTCTCTTCAATCTCATTCTGCCCTCCAGGTCTTCAAGACAACTGTTCAGCACTATTTCAGGTCATCCCCAATCCAAAACCATGATCTTTTCTACCCCCATATTAACTCCCCCCCTCCCCTCCCGACCCACCACCAACCCCTTCCAAATTTCCTGTTTTTCCTTCCTGAGAGTTTCCTTTTGTATCCATCCTGTCCACCCCATGTGTCCTTTCCTGCCCCCATTCCTCCCGACACCCATTGCTTGTACACGTCTCCCTCTATCTCATCCTTCAACTCCGCTGTTGATGTTTCCACCCTCTCTCAACTGTACCTTTTGTCCTGTTGTGTCCTGATCCGTTCAGTGAAGTACTTCTATCTCTTTCATGAGCCTCCACTGTGTATCCACATTTTTTTGATTATAATGGGAGGAAATTGTTGTCATGGAGACCGTTTTCTCAACTACATATGTATACAAAAATAATTGATTACAATGGAGTGAAAATGTTGTCATGGACACCATTTCATCTTTTCCACATGGGGCTTTTCTCTTTTCCACATGGGACTTTTTCGATGCCACTTGGGACTTTTTATATTCCATGTGGGACTTTTCCCTATGCCACTAACCACAAACCAAGATGAGCAGAACCTGAACAAAACAGATACATTTAATTAATTCAATTTTGCACCCTCTTCGCTTGGTAATGAGGTGGTTTACTGGTAAGGGGGGGCAGTGGTGGAGGGGGTGGGTGCTTTTGATTATGACTGGTGACCCTCATGTTATTGCAGAAGGCCCTCAGACAGAAGGTTTAACAGGGTCAAGGGTTCCAATGGGGGCAATGGGGTCTTTAGGTTCTACAGGATCTTTGGGTCCTAAAGGGTCTTAGGGTCTTTGGGTCTTCAGGTTATAAAGGGTTTAAAGGGTCTTGAGGGTCCTAGGGGTCTAAAGGGTATTAGGGGCAAAGGATCTTAGGGGTCTTAAAGGTCTTAAGATTCTTAGGGGTGTTGAGGGTCTTAAAGAGTTTTTGGGTTATAAAATGTCTAAATGGTATTAGGGGTCTAACAGATCGAAAAGGGTCTTATAGGGTCATAAGTGTCTTCCCAGTCTTTGGGCTCTTAAGGGTCTTCAGGGTCTTTGGGGTCTTAAAGCGTCTTGATAGTTATAAAGGGTCTTGAGGGTCTTAGAGGTTTTCAGGGTCTTAAGAGTCATCAAGGGTCTGAGGGTTATAAGGGGTCAAAGGGGGTCTTAGAGGTCTTAAGGGGTCTTACTGATCTTACCAGTCTTTGGGTCTCAGGGTAAGAAAGGGTCTTTGGAGTCTAAAGGTTCAAAGGAGTCTTTGGGGTCTGAAGGGTCTTAGGAGTTAAAGGGTCTTAGGTTTATATATGGTCTTAATAGACTTAGGGGTCTTAAAGGGTCTTCAGGGTCTTAAGGGTAAAATTGGTCTCAAGGGTGTAAAGGTTTAAAGTGTCTTAAAAGTTCTAAAAAATATTTCATATGGATTAAAGGGGTCTAAAAGGTCTAAAAGGAGTAAGGGCTTTACACTGTCTACAGTGTAATACTGTTTACACTATTACACTCTACCTGTCTGAAAGGTATGTTCCAATAGTCTGTAATTAATAGAGGTAATTAATTGAGGTAGTCAAGGTCCAATAATAAGTAATTAATCGATGCACTCATGGTGAAACACGTTCAAACGGCACATAATTAATAGACATATAGGGGTCAACCAAGAAGACTTCACATTGATGAGGGTTCACCTGTCCACCCGTGTTTTTCAGTTTTATACACAGTATATACAGTGCCTACAGAGATCGCTTGAGGACGGGAGCTCTGCACTGGGCCGCGCTATGAGAGGGTGTAGGGTAGCCCGGAATCATGGCGAAACCCAATCCTTATCCCTGTGTCGTAAGAGGCGGCCAGCGTTTCATCAGGAAGGGCATCCGGCGTAAAACCTATGCCAAATCAGTATGCGGATCATAACGGATGATCCGCTGTGGCGACCCCTAACGGGAGCAGCCGAAAGACGAACAACAACATACAGTGCCTACAGAAGGTCTACACCCCCTTTCAAAATGTTCACCTTTTGTTGCCTTATAGCCTGGAATTAAATTGCATAAGTCAGACTTTTTCCACCTTTATTTACACATTGTAACTCATAACTTCCAAGTGAAAAACAAATTCTATAAATATCAGAAAATTAATTAAAAAGACAAAACTAGAATATCTTGGTTGGATAAGTGTCCACCCCCCTCATAATAGCAATTGTAAATCAGCTCAGGTGTGACCAATCACCTTCAAAATCACACACCAAGTTAATTGGCCTTCATCTGCGTTCAATTGTCATGATTCTGATAAAATCAGCTGTTACTGAAGGTGTTCTCTGCTGGGTAGTGCATTTCACAGCAAAGACTCAACCATGATAACAAGCAGCTTTCAAAAGACCTCCAGGATAAAGTTGTGGAAAGGCACAGTTCAGGGGATGGGTCGAAACATATTTCAAAGGCCTTTAATATCCCGTAAAGCACAGTTAAGACGTGAAGAAGTGGTTGGCATATGGTACCACTAAAACCCTGTCTAGATCGGCTGTCCCTCCAAACTGGATGACCAAGCAAGGAGGAGACTGATCAGAGAGGTCACCATTAGGCCAATGGCAACTTGGAAAGAGCTACATGCCTTTATGGCAAAGACTGATCACTGTGTACATGTAACAACAATATCCCAAGTCTTACACAAGTCTGGCCTGTACCATGGGGCGGCAGAAATGAAGCCCTTACTCAAAAACGCCCATCTTGAGTCCCGTTTAATATATGCAAAAAAACCACTCCAGAGATTCCGATTGATGCAAACCCAACACAGCACATCACCCAAAGAACACCATCCCTACTGTGAAGCATGGTGGTGGCAGCATCATGGTCTGGGGATGTTTGTTTCTCATCAGCAGGGACTGAGGCAATTGTCAGGATAGAAAGTAAAATGGGTGGAGCAAAATACAGAAAAATCCGAGAGGAAAACTTGCTGCCCTCTGCAAGAAAGCTGAAATTGGGATGGAAGTTCACCTTTCAGCATGACAATGACCCAAAGCACACAGCCAAAGCAACACTGGAGTAGCTAAGGAACAAAATGATAAATGTCCTTGAGTGGCCCAGTCAGAGCCCCAACATAAATCCAATCAAAATCTGTGGCATGACTTGAAGATTGCTGTCCATCAACACCCCACATGCAACTTGACTGAGCTTGAACAGTTTTGTTCAGAAGAATGGGGAAATATTTCCCAATTAAGGTGTGCAAAGTTTGGAGAGACCTATCCCAACAGACTCAGCTGTAATTGCTGTCAAAGGTGTTTCCACTGAGTATTAACTCGGGGGGGGGGGGGGGGGGGTGGACACTTATTCAACCAAGATATTCTAGTTTTTTATGTTTAATTAATTTTCTGAAATTTGTGTAATTTGTTTTTCCCTTGGAAGTTGTTGGTTATATCTGAATAAAGGTGGAAAAAGTCTGATTTAATGCAATTTCATTCCATGCTAGAAGGCAACAAAAGGTGAAAATTTTGAAAGGGGGTGTAGACTTTCAGTAGGCACTGTACAGCTATATATATATATATATATATATATATATATATATATATATATATATATATATATATATATATGTGTATATATATATATATATATATATATATATATATATATATATATATATATATATATATATATATATATATATATATATATATATATATATATATATATATAACTATATATATACATATATACATACATATATACATATATATATATATATATATATATATATATATATATATATATATATATATATACATACATACATATATACATATATACATATATATATATATATATATATATATATATATATATTTATATATAGCAGGTGAATCGGATGAAAATTAGCGATTTATGTGACCATGACCTTTTGACCTATTTACCTAAAAAAAACATGCTTTTATCTTGTCACTATCTCTACCAGGTGGTGAAGTTTTGTGAAGATCTGAGTAAAATGTGACCTGTAGGCGATTGACATACAAACAAACAAATCGACAGATAGAATAACAGACCAGACCAACCAATATATTTGCAAATCTTTGATGAATCAAACAAATAAACAAACAAACAAAAGGGGTAAATACATAACCTCCGTCCAGCTTTGGTTTCAGAGGTAACAAGGACACTACACCAATAGCTTTTAAAATATGGCAGTACTGAACCAATCGGATAAGTGTAGATTTTGCAAGGTAGAAACAGAAAGCATAAGTCACTTCTTATCTGGATGTAAAAAGCTCATGTCGGAACAGAACATTTTCACACTCAGACTCAGTTGCACCACATAAATAATTTCAAACAGGTGTCCAACACATACATTCTTGGCATGGCATGTGGCACATTTGCCTTGCCTGTTTTTCATGCTCCCACCCTACGATGTGGCCGAGAAGATTCTCATGGGCCTCTGCCTCGAGCGCCTCTCGGCTCAGCGCACTCTCTCTCTGCCAAACAAATGTTTCATCCTCTCATAAAAATTGTCAAGTTCACAAGCTTTTATGCATCAGTTTGTTAATTCAATCTGACATCACCTACAGTATGATGTGCTGGGTTATGTAAATAAAGGCATTCTGTTTCACTGTGTTCCCTGTACCCTTCATGCCATTGATAATGATGGACATTTTGGTGTCATACAATCACTTAGTGGTAATGTCGGGTCAGGTCAGGTATAGGAGCATGCGCCGGAGCAGCGCGTCGCTGCGATGACACCTCAGCACCACCCCGACACACACTACCGCAATCTGACCCGGGAAGGTTACCCCGTAGTTTTCCTCCGATCATCAAAGAGTGGGGGTCCCAAAAGTTTTGCCTCAATCCCATCGTCTGGTGAGCTACCCTGCGGAGGGCAGCTGCACAGGAGGTACTCCCACTGAGTGAGTTTTCAGATTTCTTTACGTCTATGTGTTTTGTATAGTGAAGGGTGTTACTGTGGCCGGAGTGCAAATCCTGCCACCAACCTCCTAAAAAAGTAACCCAACTGCAAGAGGATGTCCGCAGACACAGTTGGGCACGAGATTAGTGATGGGCCATCACATTTAAAATGATTCTTTCTTGTTCATGAACCTTTTGAGACAAAAACATCTCCAAGATTGCTACTTGACATGCAGGTCTCACACTCTCCCCTTCAGGGTCATCCATCACCTTTGGTAATTTTTTGGAAGGGTCCTTCTCGTTCCTCACCTGTTCTGTGACAAACATAGTGTGTAGGGTGCAGCGGCCAGAAATACGTGAGCGAGGTGAACGCTGAAGAAGATTATGTGATCTTTTCTGACCCAGTGCTGGTAAATCCTAGAAAAACATACACATGTACACAGATGTTAATATATCTGATAATCTTAACGATAATGAAGCAAACGTGGATGTCACCGTAATTCCAAAATCGAATTGGGGTGGAAATTTCGCCACTTTTGGGGGTAGCCGGTACTACAAATTATCCTTTATCTTTTGATAGATATGTGGAGTATGATATGTTGTGATCAATAAAGTTTCTTTCGAAAAATGATAAAAATTATAAAGTGCATTTGTAAGACCACAGCACATTGCCCACCGAAGGTGAAGAAGGGCCCAGTCGTACATATAATAATAGTGACAACAAAAACAACTATGATCTTTCTTTAATAAGAGTGATTACATGAATACTGAACAGCTATGATCTCTTCATGGGCAAACCACACATCTAAGTTGGCCTCCAAAGCTATTCGTCGATTGGGCATCCTCCATTGTGTGAAGTCCTTTGTTGGCTCCGTGCTCTGTCCCCACCCCACTCCCACTCCCCAGATTTTTGCAGCTCACACACAGTCCACCAGCAACCCCTTTCTGGTGAAATTCCCCAAATCCAGGATTACTGCTCACATCCACTCATTCGTTCCTCTTTTTTCCCCCACCTGTGGAACCAACTTCCACGTTCTCTTCAATCTTATTCTTCCCTCCAGGTCTTCAAGACAAATGTTCACCACCATCTCAGATTATCCCCTCTCCAAAACCATGATCTTTTCTACAACCATTAAACCACCTCACCTATCCCCACAAAATATTTTGGCTTCTGTATCCATCTTGTCCACCCCTACTTCTCATCATTACCTTCATCCCTTGTTTGTCTGTCTGTATATTTCGCCCTCCACCCTGCTGTTGGCATTTCCCCCTAGTGTTTCTGCTGTTCGTTTTAGCCGCGTCTCACAAGCGAGACGTAGGCTCAAAGAGAGCTCGGCGTTGTTCTTCTTCTTGTGAAGACAAAACCTTTATGACTCGGCTCTTTTATATACAGGATTCGGATCTCCTTAAATACTAAACACCTGTACACATCCTCACATTGACGGTGCCTTTTGAGAGCGTCTATCATGAACTTTTAAATATATTCGGACATTTGCTTTAAAGTTTCGAAAAGTTCACGTTAATATTTAAAGATTATTCCATTTAATGTGTAGTTATTTCGTAAATACACTATTTTCTCGTCATGAACGACGATCGTCCAGGACGGGTCTCACTATTTGCTCGGTCAAGGCACGTGACGAAATATCGGAAGTTGTTGTTGTCTTCTTGTTCTTGTTTTTGTTCTTCTTCTTGTTCTTCTTCTTCTTCTTCTTCTTGTTCTTGTTCTTCTTCTTCTGGTGAAGACAAAACCTTTAGGACGTGGCTCTTGGACACATTTGTCCTTGTTGTTATGTTGAGTCCTCGTCCATTCTTTGCTCTCGCTCTTCCACGAGCCTTGACTCTGCATTAAAAAAAAATTAATGAAAACACATCCAGACCCACCTCTTGAAACCAGCAAGAGGTGGGTTCAGGTGTTTTTTGAATGGTGCGATGAAAGCGAGGAAAAGCTTATTTGAAGAGACTTGACAGGTAGGTATGTTATGAATGTAGACCAGAAAGGGTTGTAATAAAGTGAGGTGATCAACGTTACACACTCACAACATACAGGAAAATTGTCAATTGGCCAAACCAGGGCACTGACATGAAGCCTCGTCTTGTGAAAGACACCATAACATTTTTGTACGCAAATGCAAAATCATGAAGTATCCACAGGTAAATATAAAGATAAACACATTGCCAGATTGACATCCTTTTCGAAGGACAGCATGCTCTACAAGTGGATGTCCCCTGCTGGTACCTGCTTCAGAAAGGCAGTTTTATTTGGACACAATTCTACCAGAGGTGTCAAATCGAGGTATAGACAACCTCTAGTCGAACATGCTTACTCGTGAGTCTCATAAAAAACTATTCAATAGATCCATTGCATTTTGTCAATGGGTGCACTCAGTGGGGATAGTCTGATGGAAGGAAAAGGAGAAATGGAGAAAGAGGGACTAGAGGTCAAAGTTCCAGCATCAAGGTAGTGCACAAATACCTTTGTATTCTTCAAAAGCCACACTTATTTTGGCTTAAAGGGCTTATTCAAGTGCTCTGTGCTCTCTATTCCCCTCTGGTACTCACCTTCAGTGGAACTTTCAGAAGTCCAAGAAAGTCTGACTCGGTTTTGAATCGAGATGGGCCATCAGTGGAACTCAAGCGCTTTATCCGGCGCACTACCCTCCTGCTCAGGCTGGGGTGGATGTGAAGGGAGATGCCGTGTCAATAGTTTCACCTCCACCAGTGAAGTTTTCTGACTGAAGTCATAACATGGTAGATTACCTTCACAATCACAAAATGTTGACAACTAATGAGATAAGATACGAGTGGAGGTGGAATTTTTTTGGCCAGAAAGGTGGATGTATGTGCTAGAGGTGTGGAACTCGGTAAATGTATTTCTGTAAGCCTAGATATACCGGATGTCAGGTGAGTAACTTTTCCCAGGCATTCTTACGTTTTGGCCCCCTGCCAGCTGGTTACTTTGCCCAGATCCTGCAGCAAAGAGGACTCCTGTGCTTCGTTCCTGCAGCAGGATAAGAGGGCAGTGGTATCATCTCATGACGTTTAACCATGGACTTATTTTGGTGCTTCTCGGTTATATGCACTGACCTTTGCCATTCTTAGCATCCAACTATTTTCTCACACCTCGAGGCTCACAAATGATTTTGTGCATAATTGAATGTAATTAACAAATAAACAGCAGACAAATTAGCCTAAGAGGTTAGACTTGAACCTGAGGGCTTGGTATCATGTAATAGCATTGTGACAGTCAACAACACCTCCACAAAGCAAGTTTTTCAAGTCTGAGCCCGAAGCCTTTCAAAAATTGCAGAATTATTATATTTGTATTGTCACTGTCCAGTTCTATGAAAATTGTTAGATATCTCGAGGGTGAAGATATATCGGAGGTAAGATGATATGGATATCATATTGCTGTGTGATAACACTTCGTTATACTCAAAATAATTTACATCCATTTAATAATATCTTTGTGGTGTGACAGTTTACTGCCCCCCCCCACCCTGTGCACCAAATCCTTAATGTACTTCACTTACTCTCATAGGAACAGGCACCATGTGAACTCACCAGATATACAAGCTGAACACGCTGGAGTTTACATCATTAATCCTCCTGGTGTTCATCGATGGGTTGGACATGAGAAATTGTGAGATGACATGGAGTATGAGGGTATAGTTTGGGGAAGGAGGTTGGGGGAGGGAGGAGTAGAGAATAGCAGATAAGTAAGATGCAAACCGGCTAATGACCAAACAACTTGACGTATAACTGATTTTATGCGAAACAACAGAGCAAAGGCTGCACAAGTTTCAGCGAGAACAAATTTGAATAGAAGAACTGTAGATCTTCTGTAATGGTAAATGGATTTAGCAGAACAAGGGTGATTTAAAAGAGAGTGCCGCTTAGGTCTTGTTTTTTACCCTGTGCAGAGAAATTACTGATACTGTAGATATTCCACACCCCATGGCAAAAGGAACTTTTGAATAAGGCTATACAACTTCTATTAAAGTGAGTTGTATTCACGATTTTTCTCGCCATCATCTCCTAAGTTTTCATGCAGATATTAATAAAATCAAGCTTACAACACACATGTTCCTCACATGTAAAAGGTGGCATTCCATTCTGGGTTCAAACAGCTTTTGCAAGTATCCGTGCGATCAGGGAGGACCTCAATGAGTGACTCGCAAGAACTGAACTCACGACTGAGCCTTGGTGCCTCGACTCCCTGCGTCAACCCCACTGTGCAGAATGGGTCACTTGAGCCTGTCGATCGAAAGGTTGGAATTGCACTACTTATTCCTCTCTGTGAAGCTACAAGCTTTCAAATTGACATTACTTCCAACCAATGGGACTCAAAAAACATCTCAACAAAAACCCAAAACCTGTGAGATGTCACCTCACAGCATCTCATCACTGATGTTGCCTCTAAAATGCATTGCGATCAAAAATGGAGGCCTACCTTTGAGTGTCGATGGAAGAAAAAAAACAAGAAACTGAAAAAAAAATCCCAAAAACTGTCAACAACTTCAAATCCCCTTGGCATTCAGACCTATGCTCCTGTGCACTTTGGGACAGCTTACCATTGAGATTTTTGGGAGTCAGGTTTTCAGCTTTCAGGACAGTTACTTTGAGGTTGTGTGCTGGTGCCTGCAAGAATATTGTGCAGACACAGTAAGGAGGTTCAATCACCTTACTTTTACAGTTTCATGCTTCACCCCTTTTCAGAGTTAGGATGTGAAGGTCACATAGGCAGCATACAGTGAATAGTAGACAAGGCTTGATTTGCAATTTTCACATACTAATAATGATGCTATAGGTATGTACCTTCTTCTGCTTGAGGCTCTGTACAAAATGCTGGTGATCTACTGGACACTCAGCAAACACCTGCCCAAGAGTAAATGTACACAGTTATCAATTTACCATGAGAGTTGCCACACACTACAATTGAGTTAACATATGTTGTAAAGTTCTTCCACATTTGTTGCATTATTTCAGGTTTTTTTTAAATTTATTTAAAGCAATCAGTTTTATGGTGGAAGTTTGTTTTCAACAGTCAAACAAGGTGACTATATTTACTGGATAGGCTGAGAACTATCTTCCAATCAGGAGGCAGAAAAGCCACCCATCCTCACCTTTGACTGGAGGAAAATTATTGGCTTGCCCATTCAGCCTAATTGGTTCAGAACAGTGAAAATAATAATATAAATTTAAAAAAAACTCCTTTACGAGGTTTGCAGTGCAAGAGGTTTGGAATCACTTTCAATGCATTAAACAAGAGGGATGAAAAAAAATGTAAACCTCAGTAGTGAAGGTGCCAAGAAAGAGGTTGAAGAAAAACAGAGCAAACGTGGAGAGAGGTCAGA
The DNA here is from genome assembly GCF_056783735.1 of Eptatretus burgeri. Lineage (NCBI taxonomy): Eukaryota > Metazoa > Chordata > Myxini > Myxiniformes > Myxinidae > Eptatretus > Eptatretus burgeri. Next base: position 40,487,325 of record NC_140975.1, read on the forward strand.
ATAAATCTACACAAGGAAGAGGATACGATTACAGCTCACCTGTTGTAGGTATCCCAGAAGAAGTGTGCGCTCCGTCTTTGGCAGGTTCAGTTGATGAAGAACAGTGTACACAGCTTCTTCATACAGGAGCTCCTGTGATCTCACAGATTACATGTACAGGTCGCAGTGAGCAATACATCTTCACCAAGTTAACACAAGTCTTCAGCTTATTTCCAGAGAGCAACCTGCATCACAAAAGCCAGGCCTAATACGGCATTTTCAAAATGATGTATGAGTGCTAAGTGAGGCCTTTTGTGCATGCGCTATGTATGTGGTTACACTGACTTGGTTCTGCTTACCGGGCACTTTTAACCTGCCGTTGCTGGCGTGAAATCTGTGATTCAAATAATCTTTTAAACATAATTTTCAGTATTTATACAAGAGAGTGGAAACTTAAAAATGGATAACCAATATGGTTCTGTTCCTGAATGCAAATCAGGCTTATGAGAATATAGGAAGACGAGAAATATCCGTGGATGAGAGGAGTCAAGTTCGTAGCATTTCGTTTTTGTACAATTAGCTCATGGCAGTCATGGTTGTAACACACATGCACGCACACAAATGGATTCTCACTTCTCCTTTCACCAATGTATGCAAAAATTTCATATAATTTATCCTGTGGCCATGGAAGCAAACAAAAAATATATATTTATAACGGCCCTCACAGCTCCTACTCCCACCCCTTCCTTCCAAACATAATCATAAATATAAGTATTTTTCAACTTCCTTGTGCATCGACAAGCTTCCCATCAGATATGACCTTCCCATCGGTATTATGAAGCACCAGGTTTGGTTAGAACGTGCCCATCTATGAACCTTTGGTCTTTCACCGGCCTACATCGTCGGGAATTTTTGCAGTACGGGTTGTAATATGTCAACTTTTCAAACGAGTTGATCAGGAAGTTCTCCAAATATTTTGTTGTGCAGAGGCACACCCCTTTCTCGCAGGTATGTTTCTGCGAGATATTGTAATAAGTGAATGGTGTTAGTGGTTTCTTGTTTACCCTTGGAATCTCACCAGTCATTGGTGTTAACTTTTTTATTGTGCTATTTAAAGCTTGAACGATATACATCCAGATCCGCAAGGGCCAAGTGTGTGAGAAACTCGCCAAGGCCAGGAATTGAGATGTCTGCTCTGATTAATGCTCATACTGAATGACTTTGGCTTTTGCTTATAATAAACCTTATTGATGGACGTCAAGGAGTGATACTGAATTCCGTGGACATTACAGTTTCCGAGTATTTTCGGCTTCTTTAAAAGTTTTTCCAGTCACTCCATGCTACAATCCTTAACTCGCAGGTATGAAATACGTCAAGGGCCGCCCGGATGAATGTCCTCACTCAAGGTATCTGCGCGTGTGCACCAAGCAATCTGGGGTGGACTATGCCATTTTGAAAGTGCTGTATTGTTTGTGTTTAGGAAAGTTATAGAAATAATTTGGGGCTACTTGTTGGCTTACCATATATTGCAGCTATGGGACAGCTTCTCCCAAACAAAATACCATAATAAGGAAATAATAACAACAATAACTAGAAAGGCACTCAGTAGAGTGCATACCTCTGTCGGACTGAACAGTTTACATTGTGTATCTCACTGATAGGCTGAATCTGAATCCGGACCAAGGCAAAATCGAATCGGCTTGTTCTTGTCACCGAACCAACTCATCCACCAAGTTTTGTCATAACTCGTCCACAACTTTTCGAAATATCGTTTTTGGCTCCATCTCTCAATGGTGAAAAATCATTCAAAAATTCTCGGATCAGGATCCGGACTTTCATCAAAGTCGAATCGATTAGTCCTTGTCACACATCCAACCTGTCCACCAAGTTTCGTCCGAATCCCTCCATAACTTTTTGAGATCCTGTGCTCACAGACAGATAAACAGACAAACAAAACAGGGTTGAAAACAACCTCCATCCACCTTCGGTTGCGGAGGTAATAATGAGAATAATAAGAATATCGATAAAACAACAATCGAAGTTGCAATGATCATAATGACAGGATTATAAGGAAAATGAATCGCAATATGATCATTGTTGAGATAGTAAGCACAATAAAAGATGCATGGAAATGAAATCAGAAATATACTTTATTGACATTAACTGCATATTTGCGGTCTATTCTTGTAAGAAATGTTTTTATAAATACCATGGGAGTATATTTCATATCTGCAAACCAGCTGAACATCCCTTCCAATGGGGGACACCCGCTGCACAACATGGTTCTTATTTTTTTTAAAAACCCATCTCTCATTACATTTCTATCAGATTCCAGAAATCAGAAATAATGAAATTATCAAAACGATCTCCTTCCTACTCACAGTTCAGCAGATTTGCAATTTTGAGCTGAAAACCGAAGACCAACTTCATTAAAAAGAGCTCAGAGGCAAGAATGTTCAGCTGTTTTATCACCATTATCATCATAATATAATACTACGATTATTTCAGTAGCCCCAATAATGCCCATGTCTTGGCTGGCTTGGGACCTTAGGGTCTTGAGCTGGAGACTCTATCTGTTGAATTAACACCAGGTGGGGTTGACTCAGCCTGTCATCCATCCAAGGTCGACAAAATGAGTAACAGGGTACTGGGGTAATAACCATTCAGTCACCTGCGTCGGAGTGGCGGCCCATCCAGGACTGTACACCTTGCCAATGAAACTGCCTTGGCAGCCCCTATGCACCTTACGGTGTGAAAGGAATGGTATTATTATTATTATTATTATATATGAACACACACACACACACACACACACACACACACACACACACACACACACTCATACATATCAATAACCATTCCTTTCCTGTCGTAAGGCGCATAAGGCTGCCAAGGCAGTTTCATTTGGTTACTGAGTACAGTCCTAGACGGGTCGCCACTCGAACACAGGTTACCCCGAATGGCTATTACCCCAGAACACTGGTACTCATTTTGCTGACCTCAGAAGAATGACTGACTGAGTCAACCCCATCTGGTGTTATTTGAGCAGCACGACAGCGGATTAAATCAAGACCCTAAGATATTAAGCTAGACACCTTAAGCATTAAGCCAACACTCGGTGCCCATATGTGTATATATATATATATATATATATATATATATATATATATATATATATATATATATATATATATACACACATATACATACATACACACACGTATTCTGGCATGATAGCCTGGACTCCGAGAGGTATGTTCACTCACCTCTGAGCTGTCTTGCCTGTTAGTCATAAAGCTTTTCCTCAAATTACCATGGTGCATGAACAATGAACAGCTAAATGGCGTTTGTTAGAACTCTAAACTTGAAATCTTCTTCAAGCTCTTGTAAAATGAGTGCAGTACATACCTTGTAAGTGATGTGGCTTTTTTCATTCATTTTTTCTTGCATGTGTAGAAATCCAGAGGAAAGATAAAGGGTAACTGGTCCGCTTTCAGGGGTTTGCCATAATGCAAACCATGACTTCAGAGGACCAGAGAATTGAAGACGATTGTCGGTCGTTACAGAGCAGAGGAGCTGAAGAACGGAATCAATTGGAAGCGGAGGAGTCAGGATGTGGAACAAGCAGGGAGTGGAGGTTGGGAATGAAGGAGCTGGACAGCAAAAGATAACTTTTCTATTCTCAGGATGTGACGATGATGCAGCCAAAGCAGGCTGGTCTGCAGCAACAAACCAAAATAGAGAGTTCAGCATTGGCCATCTCGGGAAGGCCGTCCTTCCTGTTTGTGTGTAAGGCCGGTCAGTGCCAGCCTTTATCTTCTCAGCCATTATTCAGAGCATGACATGGCATGCGAGCCTGGTGTCTCCATCCTGCCACGGGAAGACACTATGTTAGTAACCTTTCCCAAATGCCTGCCAGCAACAGCTATGGAAATTGGTGAGCCAACAACTTGGACGTGTACGTAGGAAGAAGAATAAATGATGTTTTCGATTCTGACTGTTTTTAAACACATCATTTTGTGTAACATCTGTGGAATTGAGCTTTTGGTGGCACCTGATGAATTTGTCACGTGATTTTTCCGAAATGGTTTTGAAATGCGTGTTATGCTCGTACGCAGTTCAGCAAAATATGCAAAGAACACCTTATGAAACGTGAAGCCTATCCAAATAAACAATGCTGAATGTCGTGAGAGGAAAGCCGAATCAAAAAACACATTCACAAAAAAGTTTTCCTTGTTGCCTGAAACATTGCTTCTTATAATGAGAACTCTTTCGGCCATACCAGGGACAAAAGTAGCGGAACGCTAGGGTTTCTTGTCAAGAGGTGCCTGCCATGTGACGGCAACTTCGTCAACAATTATAGCCATCTTTTACAATATGGACATATTTTACAAGTAGCCTGTGGCTGCTGGTTGCATCATTGCTGTGAGTGCAGCTGTGCCGCTGATGCAGTGCCCCCTGTTACCAGTAAGCTGGTGGTACTCATTTTGCCGAATCAGAAGGATGAGTCAACCTCACCTGGTGTTATTTAACGGAGGAAAGGGCTCAAACTCATGACCCTAAGATTTTAAGCCAGCCACCTTAAATGTTAAACCAACACCAGGCTTTCCCCACAAATATCCTTGTAATTCATATAAGCATGTACTGATATGTCCTTATCTGACATGTGATGTACACCAAGTTGATCAATGTAAAAAAACACAAGTCTATGAGAGTATAAATTCCTACAATTATCTGGAATCAACATGGATGGTTCATGGTTACCTAAAGAGCTTCAACAGTTTTCATCAGGGGTAGAGATTTAAAATATTGTGAAAATGTCTCCTCTCCGTTCTCACCCCCCCCTGCTCTGTCTGTGACAAGCCCCCACCCCCCCAATATTTCCGCAGGGCACTCAATGTCCGCCAGCAACCCCTTTCTGGTAAAACTACCAAAATCACAAATCACTGCTCACCTTCACTCTTTCATTCCTCTATTTTCCCACCTTTGGAGTAAACTACCTCACTCTCTTCAATCCCATTCTTCCCTCCAGGCCTTCACAACAGCTGTTCACCATCATCTCTTATCTTCCCCCATCCAAATCCTCGATCTTTTCGACCACCGTCAATCCACCCCAAACCCATCTTCTTCAAATTCCCTGCTTTCCTTCCTAAAAGTACCTGTAATGTCCAACTTGTATACCCTGTATCCCCAACCCTCTCCCTTCCACAGATCTCCTAATGTGTCTGTTCCCCATTGTTTTGTTCTTCCCACTCCCACCCCTCTTGTCTCATGCCCCCCCTTACTGTGCGTTGTGTGTTAGCTCTCATACGAGCCACGACAATGTATACAAAAAATAAATAAATGTAAAGTTGTCTTGTACGTGCAGAATGTACTGCCTTTCTGCAGAGGAGCGTATCACAAGGGTGAAAGGTAGGAAACAGCACTACAGAATGTGAACCACAACCTCTTGGTGACGTGTAACTATGGCCATTTTGTCCCAGCGGTTTGGAATTTTTAATGGAGTTCCTGCCATTTCCTGGATAGCACATATTTTCCTGATCCTCCTTGGCAACTGCAGACGTGCCAGTACATGCAACATTACCTGCTTAACAGGGTGTGCTGCACAGGACATTGGCAAATGGTCGTTGGTAGAAATTTTCCTGGTAGAAAAAAAAACAAAAGGCATATTTTCGACAAAAACGAGGGAAAGCAGTTCAACCCACCATGTTGAGATCTCACCAAAGCAGGAAACATAATCCCTTTATGGGAACAGACAACTGGCAATTTTTTTTTTCTTTCCGACATACGAGCCCTTTGGAGGTCACTTATCGTCCTTCAAAGCAACATGACCAAAGCCTCTTGTGCTCACCATGGAAACTATTAGCCAGTGTGGTTGGGACTCTTTTTTTCTCTCTGTTGTCAGGGTCTTCTTGACCACAGCAGTCGCACTGCGATGTTCATCTTTTTGCTACTTTTACGATCTCTGGCCTCTTGCTTTATGTTAACTGCCATTTGCTTTGTGTTTCCATGTGTGCAGTGGTCAGATGTTGAGGAGCGGTGCTGGAGTATTATTTGGCGTTTTTCATCCCACCTTATCATTAGGGAGACTGCACTCCCCACTGTGAATTTGCCAGCTTGTTGCTTCTGGTAATTGGGATGCTGCACACTCTGTTGGATTTTTGGTCTGCTCGAGTGTGTTGCGGCTATTATGATTTTTTCTTTTGATTTTTCATCTCATCATTGCCATCAAGTGGGTTGGTGGTGGGGGTGAGTAACTCCTCGTTGAGTTGTCCTTGATGGTGTGTGAGCTCAATTCCCTTTGCTGCTCACGGTGGATGTATCTGAACCATGCAATGGAAAGGTGACCTGTCTTGGATTTTTTTTTATTAGCTACAGAAGCGTTCAAGTGAAACATCTTCTCCTGACCACTCAAGTGCTACGTCAAAAGTATAGGCCTCCACGACTACCACCACCAGTGCCACAGAAAGCCTCGAGTTGCCGTGGATGCCATTCAACAATGACTTTTGTTATGGGTGCTTGTTAATGCAATATGCAGGTTTAATTCGAGAACGAAGGTGTTAAGATAGGCATTATAGACATAGGAAGAGATCATTTATAAAGACAGTCTAACTGCTTTTGGCCTGCTGAGAAATACAAGACCTCTACATAGCAGTATGAATGGACCACTACACAGTGAGCCAGTTTATTCCAAGGCCATGCTGATTGCAACAGTTAGTATCATATCAACTATATCAATGCCTGGTGTTGGCTTAATGGTTAGGGTGGTGGGCTTGGGATCCTAGCATTCTGAGTTCAAATTCCACTTGGCTGTTGAACTAATACCAGGTGGGGTTGACTCTGCCTGTCATCCTTCTGAGGTTGGCAAAATGAGTGCCAGCTTGTTAGTATCCTGTGTCAGAGTGGTGACCCATCCAGGATTGTACCCAATAGCCAAGGAGACTGCTTTGGCAGCATCAATGCTCTGCACAGAGTATGGTCCCAATGGATGGACCAATATCAGGCAGTTCTCTCTCTATTTTTGAAAATTCCTTTTTTTACTTGTAAAAAATTATCTTACAAATGTATCTATCATAACATAAGGCTAAAATAGTCATACAAATCCGTCATGGATCCACATGACCAGGTCACACTGCCTTTTTTGGGTAGTGTGCACTAGTCATGTGGATTCATGATGAAAAACTTGTTCACATTGCAGTACCAGTCCATGAAATGTGGCATTCTTAGTTTGATAGAGCACACAGAAAGAAAGTGACATGAGATCATTTTTACCTAACACCGGAAGTGGATGGAGGTTGTGTTTTCACCCCTGTTTGTCTGTCTGTTTGTCTATTTTTGAGCAGGATATCTCAAAAAGTTGTGGACGGGTTTGAAGGAAATTTGGTGGACAGGTTGGGTGTGTGACAAGGACAAATTGATTCGATTTTGGTGAAGATCTGGATCTGGATTCGGATACTAGAATTTTTAAAGTGATTCTTCACCATTGAGAGATAGGGCCAAAAATGATGTATAGCATCATATCTCAAAAAGTTGTAGATGGATTCGGATGAAACTTGGTGGATGAGTTGGTTAAGTGACAAGAACAAGCTGATTCGATTTGAGTGAAGGTCCAGATTCAGATCCGAATTACCAGTGGGCTACACAATGTGAACTGTTCAACTTGGTGGAGGTGTGCGCTCCACCGAGTGCTGTTCTAGTTTATTATTCATCAGCAAGAGAAACCAGTCAAGACAAACTGACTCATGCTGAAGCCCACATTTTAACAGCTATGAAACATCATAATAGAAAGAGTGAAAAACACAAAACATTTTTACTTGTGAAAGAAATAAGAAAGAAAGAAAGAAAGAAAGAAAGAAAGAAAGAAAGAAAGAAGCAGTTGTAAAATAAAGGTAGACTTAAAGAAGAGTCATGCAAATACTAGTACGTACATACAAAAGGTGAGTGCACGTAAAAGTGGAGGAAGAAGAAATGAAAGAGAACAGAAAAAAGATTATAGGCAGCACATTGCACAAGCGAAAACACATCTTAAAAGTATTTGCATATCAATAACATGTATGATTCAATGAATGGTTTAACAGCATACTTGAAAGGATTAATTTAAATTCAGGTGGAAGATATCAAAGGAAAGGGAGGAAAAAATATGAAAAGGTCATCAGCCTGATTTTGGTGAAGATCAAAGAAAACACCCTTGCCTGTTTTGATGTATGTATGAGTGTTTTACTGATACAGTAAACGACGACAGGGCTGGAAGGCGAGCATGTAGGTATGTCTAGCCTGGATTTTAAGCCTGAACCTCGATCCAGATATAAACTGTCACCCTTGTGTTTCACATGCAGGACAATATATAGATGTGTGTATGCCACCCATCTGAAGGAGGTTAACCTGGAGGACCTGTCTGACAACACTGAGTATTGGTGGACGGTGATGATCCCACGATGTATTTCCAGAAGAGTAGGGTAGTTATGCCAAAACCATGAACAATTTCCAAATTTCTACCTTACCTAAACTGCAGCTACCAAGTGGTCTCGTTTTCTGACAGGTTTGTTTACACCAGGTTTAATTTCGAGATTGGGATACTTACTTCCAAATGATGTAATGCAGAGGCCTTATTGCACACTAGTTCTACCACATTGTTTTTTTTTTATTGAAAATTAGTTTGGAGAAGTACATTCCACTCAAATTTCAGAAAGCTTCCTGTATTATAAATTAAAACTGGAACGGCACTCGGTGGAACGCATACCATCTGCCAGGCTGAACAGTTTACGTTTTGTATCTCACTGATAGTTCGGATCTGGATTTGGACCTGAACCAAAATCTAATCGGCTTGTTCTTGTCACCTCCTCAACTCATCCACCAAGTTTTGTCACAATCCGTCTATAACTTGTTGAGATATCTCGATAAATATCATTTTTAGCCCGATCACTCAATGCTGAAAAATCACTTATATTAATTTTTTTAATTATAGAACCAAAATCGAATTATTTCATCCTTGTCATACACCCAACCTGTCCATCAATTTTTGTCTGAATCCGTCCATAACGTTTTGGGATATCCTGTTCATAGACAAACAGAGAGACAAACAGACAGACAGACAGACAGGGGTGAAAACATAACCTCCGCCCACCTTCGGTGATGGAGGTAATAATTAATTTTATATCTCTCGTATCACCGAGAACTACCGCAGACCAATTATTTCATGATTTGAAGTTACTGAAACTTAAAAAGATTACTTGATACAAAGTATTTTCATGTACCAATGTGTTAACAAACACATGCAATGTAATTTTACTATTTGATTTTAATTATGAATTTCATTTATCTACCACACAAAGGAGATGCATCCATCCATGTGTGTCACCCAAAGAAGAAGAAGAATAAGAAGAAGAAGAAGAAGAAGAAGAAGAAGAAGAGGAAGAATAATCATAAAAATACACCCATGCGGGAGTGACGGTCATCTCTGCGAGAAACAAGCATGAGTTCCTGTTACTCGAGTGTAGTGTTCTCGGGTCAGGAGGAATTTTTGGCCAACTTTGAAGTCACGTGACATAAAAACGAAAGCGAATATCGAAATCCGGCCTGACCAAATCTAGATATTGTCCCATAGATTCATATGCCACAATCAAATTCAAGATAACTTAAGAAATGTAGGAGGAGATAGATTTTGAAAATCGTAATTTTGCAACTACATGAAGCAGTTTTCGCAAAATTCAAAGTCACGTGACGTGTACGTATTCGAAGATATCGGTATTCTTTCGAATGGACATGAAAGACAAGGTCAGCTGCTATGCAATGACACCATTCACTAACTTTTAACATGCCCAGTAGAGAATATATAGCCTCCCGAAGGTAGGGCAGTTTTTGCAAACTTTGAAGTCACGTGACGTGAAAACGAAAGCGAAATTCGAAAATCCGTCCCGAACAAATTTACATATTTTCCCATACATTCATATGCCACAATCAAATTCAAGATCGCTTGAGAAATGTAGGAGGAGATAGATTTTGAAAATCGACATTTTTGCATTATTTGTCAACTTTTAAGTCACGTGACACGAAAACGAAAGCGAATATCGAAAATCTGGCCCGACCAAATTTAGATATTGCCCCATATAGACAGGTCTCTGCCAGGCAAAAACTGCCCTTTTTCCAGTCAAGGTTTTCTCTGCTGATTTATGTACTTTGGAACATACTCTTTCAAATAAGCTTCTGGGCCACCCTGAATTTTGCCGCAAATCCAATATGGCAGCCAAAATCCAATATGGCTGCCCCAGATATTTCAATGCACAGCAAACTTTTTTCTGGTGCATTTTACACCCCATAAATGTATTACCAACAGATAGAAAATGATGACAAACTACACAAATATCATATTGGAATTGTTCTATGACGTCTCCTTGACGTTGAAATGACGTCATAGTCGACCGATCGATATCAGAAATTCAATGTACTGCAAACTTTTTTCTGGTGCATTTTACACCCAATAAATGTATTACCAACAGATAGAAACATGTCACTAAACTACCAGAATAACCCTTTATTTATATTCTGTGACGTCTCCTTGATGTCGAAATGACGTCAAAGCAATGCGATAGCCCCCATAATTTCAAATTTTATCAAACTTTTTATTCTATAACCAATAATATCAAATCACCAGTCTAAGTCACTTTGGATTTACTATTTTCTACTGTTTCAAAAGGTTTCAAGTGATTTATGTATTTCCTTCTCTCCATGGTCATATTTCCTCAGCTTCCCTTTTATTTTAGAATCCTTAACATCAGGACAGGCAGTAAAGATTCCAGGATTCCTGAGAAGATTCAGCGAATCCACATTTGACTACAGATAAAGACAATGTCAGCTTTTGAACAGGTGTAAACTGTTGCACAATGGCATCTACACCAATTTTGTGTTTAGAGAGTGATGAATTGCATTTGTGTTGTCTGTGTAATGAACGTATCGATGAAGGTGAGCCATCTTCAAAGTTAACTCAGGATGGATTGTAGTCTATTCGAGCACTGGCAGAAAGATGGGTAAAAATTGACCAGAGTTTATGTACTTAGGCACCCTATGTTGAATTCCTGTCTGCTGCACAGCATCTTTCTAGCGCAGGCCAGGATGTCTATGTTCATGAGAACTGCAGAATCACATTTCGAAACAGAATCACCCGAAAGGAAGCCCAGTCCATAAAACTACTGCCGTCGAGTTCAGGGACAACTGGTTCGCATGAGTCCAATGAAGATGTTGCTAGTCCCCCATACAGGATACGTAGAGGGTCCCTTCCAATTAAGAAAATCTGTTTTATCTGCAATGTGCAAACAGCAGATGACAGCAAACCCTTCAATAGTGGTGTTCTAGGCCGATGTTCTCAGAAAAATGCAGTATCAAAAATCCTGCAAGCTCGGGATGTGAAAATAAATGATGAAACTGACAAGTTGCATGCTGCCGCAAAAAGAATTGATGTAATTCTTCGTGGTGCGTCCTATGACGTTTTTGCAGCGGATGTGTATTATCATAAGACTTGCTATGATAAGTTTACTTACACTTATGAGTGGAAGCTTCCAGCAGAGCAGGATGGATTAGTTTCAGAAGTCATGGATGGCTTTTTCAAACTGTTCCAACGCATGGTCATCAAGGATCTGAATGCCCATTTTCTGACAGAGTTAATTGATGATATAAAGGAGATGAGTGAAGAATATGACGTTAGGGACTCTCCGATTTCAAAAGCCTATACTTTGAAAAAATGCCTGACTGAGAGATTTGGAGATGCCATTGACTTTCACTTGCTGGGAAACTGGCTGGTCGTCCACTCTAGTGCGGTCAATCCACTTTCGTACTCTGCGGCTACATTACAAGGAAATGGACTTCGTGAATCTGATCTGACCAAGGCATTTGCTAGGCTAATTTGTCGAAAACTTTCACAGAGGGAGGCTGTAAAATGGCCGTTAGAACCAGACGAACTGTTTACTCTAATCAATAGTCACAGACCACTCCACTGTATTTACAATGCCATTGCTTGGTCAATCAATCCCATGAGGTCAACAAACACATTTGGATATGCCACTGCCTCTGGGGTTGAAGCCGAGAAAATTTCGGCCATAGCTGAAACTTGGGAGAAACTGGTCAATGGTGAGCGTTCTCCAATAGGAGTTGCTATGAGTTTAACCATTCACAGGATAACAGGCAGTAAGGAAGCCACTCAACTCCTAAACCGATGTGGCATTGGAGTATCGTACACGGACGTTCGTGATATCAATAACATCTGGGCAAAGTTCATCTCGATAGAGCATAAGAGGATGCTTCCTCCAGGTTTTACCGCAGGGCAAAGTGTGCATATAACTTTTGATAACTCTGACGGGAAACAACAGACTCTAACAGGAGCTCAAACCACCTACCATACAACTGGTACAATATTCCAGGCTGTCCGAGCAGATGATACCCCGACCAGTACTGCCTCCAAACAGGAACAGTCCAGTCTAATTGTCCAGGAGGAGCCAGACTATGGAACATTCAAAATCCCAAAGAAGAGAGCACCCCCTCCGTCGTTTCCTGACTTCAATGATGACTACAGAGATTCAAAACTTCTAGCTGATGCTTTGCAACGAAATATTGCGTGGGTTATTGTTGGTACAGTGGGTGATGATTGCCTAGAAGAATTCTTTCCAGAGGTTGATAAAGATAAAGGGCTTGTAGGTTCTTGGACTTCATTCATGAAAACTGTGACTGACTGCTCTTCTACTAAGTGCAAGTTGGAGTATCTTCCTGTCGTTCCTTTGCCTCCAGCAGACAATGTGATTAAATGGTACATGGACATGATCGAACAGATAGCAGACGATCTTGAATTGGACTATATTTTTGCACATGCAGATGAGGCAATTAACAGCAAAATGCTGATAATTTCATGGCTAAATCAGCAGAGGTACGACAAAATCATATCACATTGCGATTATGGGGGCTATCGCATTGGTATGACCTTGTTTTGATGTCAAGGAGACGTCACAGAATAGAAATAAAGGGTTATTCTGGTAGTTTAGTGACATGTTTCTATCTGTTCGTAATACATTTATTGGGTGTAAAATGCACCAGAAAAAAGTTTGCAGTACATTGAATTTCTGATATCGATCGGTCGACTATGACATCATTTCAACGTCAAGGAGACATCACAATTCCAATATGATATTTGTGTAGTTTGTCATCATGTTTCTATCTGTTGGTAATACATTTATGGGGTGTAAAATGCACCAGAAAAAAGTTTGCTGTGCATTGAAATATCTGGGGCAGCCATATTGGATTTGCGGCAAAATTCAGGGTGGCCCAGAAGCTTATTTGAAAGAGTTTGTTCCAAAGTACATAAATCAGCAGAGAAAACCTTGACTGGAAAAAAGGGCAGTTTTTGCCTGGCAGAGACCTGTCTAATAGATTCATATGCTACAATCAAATTCAAGATCGCTTGAGAAATGGCAGAGGAGATAGAATTTGAAAATCGTCATTTTCGCAACTTCAAAGGCATTGTGACCTTGACCTTGACCTTGACCTTCGGTGACCTTGAAAGTCATACCATCGTGTACGTCTCATCGACCACTATCAGGATCACTAATGACCAGATCTCCCGCTTCAATTTCATTGTGAACGGACAGACGGACAGACGGATCGAAGGACATCGACACCCATATTATTAGGTCATGCTCGAAGAGATGACCTAATGATAATAATAAGAAGCATGGCCTCGAGTTTTAGTGGTTCCTGCTGTTGTAAAATAATTAAAATGGTGCCGTTGAACAGCTAATAATCAATTTTCTTGGTTGGAAACCAAATATTGTACTTACTTGAAATAAAAGACTGTGTCCGTAAAATCAGAGATGTCTGCTTTCAAAGCCCTCTTTCCGGTATTGAAGAAGAAGCGGGAATAGAGCTCATTGTAGCGGTTCAAATGGGAACATCTATTATGCTACGATAGCAGCAGGAACCCTTTAGAAGGACTCGGAAGGAGCACACAAAATTATATACAGTAATATTTTGCAAAAAAAGAGAAAAATATATGAAAGTACACGGTAAGAGGACACAAACAACAAGAGCAGCAGCTGTCTTCAATGATGAAGGGCACCAATTCCATGTCAAACATTATTGGGATCTTTCCATGGTATTGAGAAACATTTGGGCAAACACTTTTGCAGTAGCTTTGCTAAAAGTACGGGTTTGCAAAATTTAAATAAAATCGACATCAGAGCCTGTAAGACTTGTCCATGTAATAATATGCTTGTTCGCCTGTCTATCTGTCCCGTATGTCTCTGGGTAACATTCTGTTCCACTCATTGGTTGGATAGCTTGCCTGACCCCACCGACAATGTCAACCTGTTTGAAAATCACACGGATGCCATGTTGGTGATATGCGAAGTCGAATACATCTTCAGAGTTGTCACATTCACAATCACCATGCCCTCCCTATAAGTTTTCCCTTCAGTGTAAAATGACCAAAGCGACAGTTGAAAGGATGCTGAAAGGTGTCATGGGCCTTGTGAAGATAGGCCTCAGTGGTTGAGGCAGCGATCTGTTGCTTATGCACCATCCAAACAACTATGTGGCGTTCTTCCAAGCAGGACTTAGACACATGTCATTATAAAGGTGTTTCTCCGAGGTCATTATTTACTTTTAACGATTTGTATATATGCATCAGGAAGAAGATAATTGGTTTTGAGTCGTTTATTGGCCAAACTAGCCTGCTCCTGGTCACACATCTTTTCTGCATATCTTGCAGGACTGTGAATTGGACAGGCAACCATGATGAGCCATGACATGTAGGGGCTGTTTCAATTTCAGTTTCTGTGAAGTCGATGATGGCATGATAGGGTAGGGGAAAGTGTTACATATTCCGCTGTTTTGATGTGGGAATGCTCGTTTCCTTTTATGAGCAGGGTGAGGAGGGGAGGACAGAGTGTGGGTTGGGAGTAGAGGCGAGAGCAAATATAGGACAGAGTTGGGAGGGTGAGGACTTTCGGTCGGGAGGTGGAGGTTGAGGAGTTGTGGTGGGAATGGAGGATGGGGATAGGGTTTAAAGACTTGAAGTGAGGAGGGGATTGGTGCCTTAGGGTTGGGAGAGGGAGGATGAGGACTTGGGGTTGGTGGGGGGGAGTGAAGTTGGGACAGAGTTTGGAGGGGGAGGTTGAGGCTTCGAGGGGAGATGATAACTTTCGGTGGAGGGTGGGCTGAGTAGTTGTGGTGGGGTGGGAGGGGGTTTGAAAGCTTGGACTGGGGAGATTGACACCTTAAGGTTGTGAGGGGAAGGATGAAGACTTGGGGTTGGGAGGCAGAGGATGAGGACGTGGGGTTTGTGAAGGTGGGTTGGGGGGGGGGGTTGAGGCCTTGAAGTCACATTTCAGATTGCACAGATGTTGCGTGGGTTCCTGCTAGTCTTTAATAATATATTTCTTTAAAAAAAAACAAACATTTATTGAATAATGTCACGTGTTTAATATTCCAGAAAGGGAGCAAAAATCCAGATTGAACAATGTAATTCCAGGTACACAAAATGTTTTCCCTCTCAGTCGTTTAATTATTTCTTCGAACAATAATCTTAATGGCTTCCAATTTATCCAAGCTGAAATTTGAACAATGAACATGACACACTTTGTTTTCTGGCACTATTGGTGAACTTGCTATGAAATCTTTTACTTGGAACGTTCTGCAACTTCCTCCCTTACATGGCGAGATTAAGAATAGACGAATGCAAAATTCTATTTAATACTTCCTAATTGAGCTGTTCCCCGCAGCCCTTCCTGTTACCCCCCAAGGGTGGCCGATTACCCGATAGCCGCTGACTGCCTGTCTCCGTTTCCTTGCTCTCTCTCTGTTCATATGTACCCAGTGCCCTGCCAAAACAATGCAGTGACGTTAAAAGTCTTTGTTCGGGAACAGTCGCGTTTTCATTCTGCACGCTCGAGTGAGAATCAGGTCACTGGTCACCCATCCGCCTCAGCCATTTTTGCGGCTCCAAACACTTTGATAATCTGCACTTTTAAAGTTTAAATAGAGTACATGATCTGACCTACCCGATAAACAGTTTGAGAAGTTTGGTGGGGGTGTTAGATCGGTTGTAGGGCAGGAAGGTTCCTTGTTAAATATAATGTAGTAACTTGATGTTCAAACCGATACAATATTTGTGCCACGGTGCCGAGTTCATTTCCTCCCTTCCTGAAATGGTGACCGCTTTCTGCTCGACAAAACAGGAATATATCAAGCCACCACCCTTAGGAATTTCGAGAGCAATCACAAAGCCAACATTGAATTTCAATTTCCAACATGTGAAACACAATCCCCTTTATAACATCGAATAACCAACCAATCATCATAAAGGGACAGGCGGGTTTAATTATTTCAACAAATGGGAAGCATGCTCCATGATTACGCAGAAAACGCAAGCAATCATCATAAAATATCAGGATGCCAATAAAGCTTTTCAGCTTGGAATATGCGAAAAACAAGTTAGTAACAAGGCTCAACAAGAAAAGTAACCGAGAGATATTTGAATGTCACATCACAAGGTTTGTTAACACAGACTGACTGAGCCGGAGATCGAACAAAGACCTCCACAGATCCCAACACGGTGTTTAGAGTACGAACTGCAATCAATTAATTGCTACTTACCGTTCCCTAAGGATCTCCCAAATGAAAGCCAAATTTGGCAGTGAAACGTGTGGGAGGCAAAAAGGTAGGAAGATGCTTCTTATAATTAAAATGGTTTATTACAAGAGAAATACCGACATGGGGCTGGACAATACAACAGAACCAGGACAGATCAGATGCATGAGGACAGACAAATAGGGAAGGTAGGGCGTGACAACCCAAACACATGAAGAAGATAAATAAAGAAAGCCGAACCCAACAATGGCGTCAAAATACGAGATGCATATGACGAAGGGGGAACAGAACAGGTGAGGACTTGTGACTGGCATGAGCTGGTTGTGGCTCTGCCACAATGGGGTGTTTGTATATGTCGGCACGACATTGGACAAAGCGTGGCTCATGGAGCAATGGTGAAGATAAATGGCAATGAGAGCAGCAAGATGAGAGAGAGGTCCTTTCCTTTGAGGACAAAGCAGAGAGAGGGCGTGCATGCATGCACATCAGTTTTTATCCTCTCCCAGGACTGCCCATGGCTAATTCCGATTGGCCACTCCCATTTGGTCACTTGACACTAACTGCCTCCTTGGTACACATCTTACAAGATGCATACTTCTGACAAATAGCTAATACAGGATAAATCTAACCTACACGATTCACATGGTCCATAAAATCTAGCCATGGATCACCCCCCTTTTCCCCACTCCCTTCCATGAAACAATACATTAGTAATAGGGCTCAGAAAAGAAAAGTAACATGAGAAATATTTTGAATTTTAAAGTGTGGTTATGTTGGTTAAGCCTCTAAAATTGAATAAAGAAGTTTATGACTACTATTACTACTACTACTACTACTACTACTACTACTACTACTACTACTACTACTACTAATACTACTACTACTACTACTACTACTACTACTACTACAACTACTACTACTACTACTACTACTACCATTACTATGACATTAACGGCCCCAATCTGTATGAGATCATTTCAACTGTACGTGATTTGAGCAGGAATGTATAATTTTTTTCAGGATGTTGGTGATAACTTGCCTTTGTGAAAGACATCATGGAATAACTAGTGTCCACTAATGACCAGTGCTAGCAGACGGGTCCTCCGGCTTAACAATTATCCGATGGGCAGCAAACACAATTACAACTCACTCTGGATGCGAAACACCAGGATAGCAGTTTATAGTTGGGTTGAAATTCGAACCCAGACCAGACAGCTCAAAGGTGAGTGCGTACACCTGTAGGCTTGCCTGATAGCCCTATTATGACAGGCCTACTTAGAACTAATGGTAAAATGTTTCAGTCGAAATATCACTCATCGACTTTTATCATGCAGTATGGTCGTGCTCCGTATAGAGGGACGATATGGGGGAAAATGGCCACCCATTCAATTGTGTATAAAATGATATGCTCATAAATACCTATAGGGTGAAGTCATAGGCATTTAAAAGCCATAACTTTAATTATTGAGCATTTTCTGAACTACCAAAATTTTCAAAATGCCACAATACATCTCTAAAGTACCACAACGAGAGGTCACTAAATCGTCAATTTGTACTTCTTATTCTTCTTCTTCTCCCCTTTAAAAACAATGTAAAACTGTTGCCCGACCTACCTCAATAACTGCTGAAGCCATGATGGTGATTCCAATGCGAGGAAGTTATGTTGTCTCTGGGCTCGTGCATGCACTCCAAAATTTAAAAATACATCAAACATTAATCGTTTTATTACGAAAATATATCGAATGTAATTGTGGGCTCAACCAAACCAGGAGGGGAGGGGGGAATATGGACAGAACCATTCAAAAAGTGATACATATATAAGCATCCCCCAACTCAACTGAAACAAGTATTAAAACAACTTAATAACATACATAGATATGCCTAGTGTTGGCTTTGTGGTTAAGGTGGCTAGCATGGGACCTTAGGGTCCTGAGTCCAAAGCCATGTTGAGTGTTGAATTTACTGTCAAAAGCATCACTTGTCACATGTAAGGGAACTTTATTTTACATTAAATAAGCTTTTGAAATGATCAACGATGATATTATTAATATTATTATTATTATTTTATTATTGTTTGGTTCTCGGCGGTGAAGTTTCAGCTCTGTAGTATTTGCCTGATCAGAGTTTCCGATTTGGTTTATGTTTATACTGATGTGTTTAATTTATAATTTGAACGTATGTTGTTATTATCACCGGCAAAGTGATTCACAGTGATATCGAGCCATTGTGTGTTTGTGTGTGTGTGTTACGGCTGTGGAAATTCGAAATACACCATAAAGGGTCCTCAGGTGAGATATATCGATAAGTTCATGTGTAGTTCGCCCACACCTGTTGTTTATAGGGGATATGTGTGATTCATTCGGGCTGTGACGCTTTGAGTTCGCCATTTTTTTCTCTATCGTTATTTTGGACCATTAAGCTGCCAACAACTCAAACACCACCACCTTCGCCTCTTTACCTCCACAACTCCATCCCGCAAACATCGCTTCACCGCCATTCCCAAACGATGCCCGCCAACCACCAAACCACCACAGCGAACCCCCCACCACCTTCACCTTTCTCCTTCCACAACCATGGACCCCACCACCAGTCAACACCGAACGTCGTACTGTCCGAAGCCGTTCGGTGATTGCTGCCGAATGCAGCAAGCCGCGAGTGCAATGGATTCCTTACGGGAGAGAAATTCGGATCAGGGGAGGTTCACGCCCCTTTTCCTCCGTCCAATGGGCGAGCGTCGGGTGGTGTGGCCCCGCCTCCAAGCGCGATGAATGTGGATTCCTTACGGGAGAGAAATTCGGATCAGGGGAGGTTCACGCCCCTTTTCCTCCATCCAATGGGCGAGCGTCGGGCGGTGTGGCCCCGCCTCCAAGCGCGATGGATGTGAATTCCTCTCAGGAAGGAATTCAGATCAAAAGAGGCTCACGCCCCTTTTTTCCACACCAATGGCCGAACAGAGGGTGGCGTGGCCCCGCCTCCAATCGCGTTTTGATCCTAAAATCTGCATACAGGCTCATCCCCCGGTCTATAAAAGACGCGAGTCTGTGTGGAACTTGTTGTAGTGTGGGGGTCACTTTTCCCGTGGTTGGTGTCGGCTCGTCGCTGGGCTCGTCTCGTCGTTGGTGTCGTCTCGTCGCTGGACTCTAGCCACCTTCGCTTTCACAAGCGACCAAGCCAGCCAGCCATTCCCCTTGATCGACCCTGAGCATCAACAATTCCCCCCCCCCCATCCGCGCTGAGATAGTGCCGGTGGCCCCGTTCATTCCGCACCCTAACCGTGGTGCCGACCAAACCGTGCTTGCGCGGAGCACGCCGGAGAGGGCTCACCGACCACGCCAGGGGCACGGAGTCGGGCGCAGCTGCGCTGATATTGCGGCTTGCCTGCCATCGCGTCACGAGGACGCGGGTAAGACCTTTTCGGTCTCGTGGACCTGGCCGCTCCTCCAGGTTCTGTGCACATTTGGTCCACGAACCCCGTCTACATCCCTGCCTATGGGGAGGTCTTTCCTGTTTATTTTGAATGAATGATGTGGCGCCGAGTCCCGACAAGTATAATTGTTTAAGTGTTGTAAATAATTATAGTCGGTAGTAGTGCTTTTGCTTTTGTTGCATTTTGCTTTTGCTGCACATTGCATTACTGCCTTACGTGCGTGTGTTGTGTGTGTGAAATAAAAGTGCTTGCTTGTCAAACTGTTTCCCGTTTCGCTTTGTCCTTTCCTTTGTTGAATCTCCATCTTGCATCACGTAAGGGATTGGTAGTGGGTTGAAACACCCGATAAGTAATCTGAACCGTCGAGGTCGACGATAACTCCGCTCGGTTATCCCTGCAGCACGGAACGAGCCGCTTAAGCGGTTCGTGTCCGAAGTCGACCTGCGGCGAGGTACGATCACCCGGTCGACCACTCGCGCAGGTACTTAGGTAGGTCGAATTTGCCGAGCAACCCTATCCTGCGCGGGTGGGCAATTGGCACGATCGTGGTGAGGTTAAACCCCCACCCATGACTGGCTCCTGGCGGTAGTTCCAGGAGCGTCACGACTGAATTGTCCGTTCCGGTGGGCGACGCGTCGCGATTCGAGTTACGTGGCCGATCGCACGCCGGACGGGCCAAAATTCGTAACAGTATGTTGTTATTATCATCTGCAAAGTGATTCACAGTGATATCGAGCCATTGTGTGTTTGTGTGTGTGTGTGTGTTTTGTTGTTTTCTTTCAAGGCTTTGTCTGTAAGGAACGTTGTTATTTAAACAACAAACCCAACCCCCCCCACCCCCAAACAACTTTCATTCTATTTCATTGAGGATCTGAAATTCAATTATTCTCACACTAAAACCAACTGAACTTGACACTTCCGACTTACTAAGATCAGACTCTCAGCTTTGTCAGTCACCTTCGTAGCTCTATTACAAGGCTCCGAAGGAAAACAAACAAATGTGGAAACAAATGTGAATCAATCTGTCAACAGAACCCAATGAAGTCCAATGCTCATCACTCTCAGCTTTGTCTGTACCTCTTGCATTGCAGCGAGGGAAGGGTAATCCAACATGGCGGCTGCGTGGTCCTGGAAGCGTGTGCTGCAGATATATATATATATATATATATATATATATATATATATATATATATATATATATATATATATATATATATATATATATATATATATATATATATATATATATATATATATATATATATATATATATATATATATACATACACAACTTTGTGGGTGATACGCACTGATGTGTGTATATTATCTCACTGATCTGTATACGTGTATTTTGCTTACTTTATAAACTCTAATATATTCTCCCATAAAAAAAAATCACAGAAACTAGGAAAAAAACCATTTTAAAAAAATGTAAAAACATACAGAGATATCTCAATCAAACAACTAAACAAGGTCGGAATGACACCACTTTACAACACCATCATCCTCTTATGGATTACCATTACAGCATCTTTTGACATTTAACTTTTGTTGTGGGACTGTGATGGAACAATTGCAAAATATATCATGATGCTAAACCAGAAGAGGATTGTTGTGTCGTATTGCGGCATCGTAATGTGGTGTCATGTTCATTGTTATTCTTATTCTTCATCCATCACAATCCCACAACAAAAGTAAAATATCAAAAGATGTCTTGATGGTAATCCATAAGAGGATTGTAGTGTCGTATTGTGGCAATATAATGTGGTGTCACATTCTTACCTTGTTTGGTTGTTTTTTGAGATTTCATTCCTCTATGTTTCTTTTAAATTTTTTATCAGTGGGTATGTATTAATATATATAATATATATAATATATATATAAAAAAAATATATATATATATATACATATAATATATATATATATATATATATATATACATATATACATATAATATATATATATATATATACATATATATATATATATATATACATATATATATATATACATATAATATATATATATATATATATATATATATATATATATATATATATATATACATATAATATATATATATATATATATGCATATATATATATATATATATATATATATATATATATATATATATATATATATATATATATATATATATATATATATATATATATATATATATATATATATATATATATATATATATATATATACATATATATATATATATACATATACATATATATATATATATATATATATATATATATATATATATATATATATATATATATATATATATATATATATATATATATATATATATATATAATATATATAATATATATATAAAAAAAATATATATATATATATACATATAATATATATATATATATATATATATATACATATATGGTACTGTATATATAAAATTCTGATTCTGTGTTGTCATGACCATAACCTAATTTTGGACCATAAAATAAACAGTTTAACTATTTGTTTACCCATGATCCCACCCACAATCTTGGCTCAGAAGGATCCTTCCAAGGACTTACCAATGTACACACAGCGATAGCAGGATGAGCCGGATGCAACGCGGCTATCTGGGTAGGGACACACATCACATCCTTCAATTGTTCCTAAATTTGCCGAAATTCGATGTGCAAGTTTGTTATTATTTATAATTTCGCGACAAAAGTTTCCCACCCCTGCAGTTTGTTTTCATTGGCGAAAAGGTGACGTTCCATCATGTTGTCGCTGCCTGCGATGGACCAGCCTGGACAAACTACGAGTGAAATACGAGGACAAACGGATACGATCTGAAGCAAAGTTCATGTGTCCCTGAAGCTCAATGTGTTTGTTCGTTTACATCTCTCATGTATCAATGTTTTACAGCTGTGGTGTGGGTGCTAGTTCTTTCACTGATTAATTATTAAATCGTCCGGCTTTTTTTTTTACTGATAGATTTACGAAAAGACAGACATACAGAGTAAGGTGGGGTAAGATGCCCCTGTTGGGACAGGTGGGGGTGGGGTAGGAACCCACTCTCTCTCGCCATACAGGAGCTATTTGATGACTCAGGGAACAGGTGGGACCTAATCCAAATAATCTGCCCGGCCACAAGATAGAGCCGCATATACATCCACCTCAAGCAATTTGTTGAGTATATACGAAACATTTTTCCATTTGAAATTGCCCACTTTACTATCACCTCGAGAATCTTCAGGTGCGGACATTCAGGATACTGAACATATAAGTTGGACCGAGGAGCTTGAACAATGGTGGGCGTCTTACCCCACCTTAATCCAAATGATATTGTTGGGATATCGAGCGAAATGTTTGTCTTACCCCACCTTAATCCAAACGATATTGTTGCGATATCTAGCAAAATGTTTTTGTTTTTTTCATCGACCTAAGTCGATCATTTTGGAGTTTGTACTTATATTAAATGTAGGACAAAGATGGTAACAGTCGTCAGTGCATTTTGACAGTTGACGTCTATAAGCAGATCAAAGGGCATTTGTAGACGAACAAATCAAGTGTGTGTGTGTGTGTGTGTGTGTGTGTGTGTGTGTGTGTGTGTGTGTATCCACCTTCATTTTGGTAAACGTGGGGGCGGGGGGACGGAGGGGGGCGGAGGGGGGACACCATTCATGGACAAAGTTATGAAGTTTTCTTGTTCTCAAAGTTTTGCTCTGAGGGCTCTTTCAAAGATCATCACCGAGCCCCGGACAGCTTCCAACTACAGTTTGTTTGTAGTCACATTCCCAGGGATGGTTTTTAGCTCACCTGGAACATAGCGATATGACATTCAATGGGATCATCAGGTAGGATGTGAATGTTAGTCCTTTTTTGTTGTTTTTAACGATTGCTTTTGATTCATGTTTCCACGAGTTTTCTGAAACTATTTTATTGAAAAATTTGCAGATCTCTACATACGTCTTTGTGCCTTTGTGTGAACAGCTGTTCTAACATTAATTCTTTTACATCCCGAAAGGTGGTGGCTCATGCTTTGTTTCTACCTTGCTAAACATACACTGTCCGGTTCACTCAGTTCTAAAATTTTCTTTTAGCTATTCGTGTAGTTCATAGGTATGATTCATTCTCTGTCCCAGTTGAGTTGACCTCTTCTTAGCCATTCCAATGAACCTCCTCTGTCTATGTCCATTCTGTCCAACTCTGTTACCATTCTCCTAGTTGTCAGTGTATATCTGCTGATATTTCACTATATATATACATATATATATACAGTCAAAGCTCGTTACTATGTCACCCGTCGGGACCGAGCAAAAGTGGCATAGTAGCGAGAGTGGCATAGTAACGAGATTTTGTAAAAAGTTGTATAAGCTAAGCGAACGGAGAACATACACACACTAACAGAGTTCACACACTAACATATGGCATGGCGAGAAATTCACGACACACAAAGCTTTCAAGAATCATCAGCTGGCGCATCTTCTTTCGGCGGATCTCGTGCATCTCGTTGTCTAGCCGATCGCACGCTTGCATCACACCGGGCTTCCCTCTTCTCTGCTGCGTGAACTTCCGGACGGTGCTACAAGCGCACTGGACTTCCTCGAACGGAACGATTTCCTCCTCGACAGTTACCTCATCATCTTCGCTTTCCACCGGCTCCTCACTGCACAGAATCTCCTCCGCCATCTCCTCCAGCGTGAAATACCCGCCAGTCGCGAGGCGCTCGTCAGCTTCGAGAAAGTCAGACAGATCGATCTCCTCGTTCCTGTGCATCTTTTCCTCGGCAGGCAGAGCTTCCCAGATGTCGGGCAGCTCCGCATCCTGTGGCTCAGTTTGGATCTCCTCTGATGAACTTGGCCTTCGCGAAACAGTTCCTGATCGTCGACTTGCCGACCTGCTCCCAAGCACGCCGGGCGACGTGTAGAGCGTCGAGCAACGTGAACTTGAACTCCTTTTCCTCGTCTATGGCCTCAAGCCGGCGGCATAGCAGGAGCTTCTTGTAGTGGCGCTTGAGGTTCTCTATGATTCCCTGATCCATTGGTTGCGGGTGGCTGTCGTGTTGGGTGGGAAGAAGACCAGTTGGATGTTGTTCAGCTCGAGCTCGGGAGGGTGGCCAGAGAAGTTATCGAGACAGACCAGCACTCTGCGTCCATGCTGGCCGAGTCGTCCGTCCCACGCACGCAACATCTCCTCGAAAAGCTCTGCCGTCATCCACGCCTTCGAGTTCGCCTTGTACTTGACCGGGATCTGTTTGTTCTTGAAGGCACGGGGTTTCTTGGAATTGCCAATCACCAGAAGAGGGAACTTCTCGCTGCCGCTCATGTTTGCCCCAACCAGAAGAGTGATCCTTTGCTTGCTTTTCTTTCCTCCAATACACCGCTCTCCCCTGAAAGCCATGGTCTTGTTCGGAAGCAGCTGCCAGAAGAGTCCAGTCTCGTCCAGGTTGAAGATGTCGTCTGCGGAGAACTGCCCGAGTAAGGGCCGGAGAACCTGTTGTTGCCACTCAAGAAGGGATTGCGAATCCACCGCTCCAGCTTCGCCCTGCACTGTCTTGAAAGTGATGCCGTGGTGCTTCTTGAAATTGCCCAACCAACCGTCGCTCGCCATGAAGTCTGGGATGTGCATCAGCTCGGCCAGTTTCATCGCCTTCTCCTTGATCAGATCGCCGCTGACAGGCACATTCTGTCCTCTTGATTGCTTCAGCCACATGAGCACTCCCTCATCAAGCTTCGGGTCGTGAGCCTGCGTCAACTTCATGCGCTTCGATGGAAATCCAGCTTTGATTGCAGCCTCGATTGCATCCTTCTTGCTGAGAATGCCCTTCACGGTGGTTCTCTTAACTTCGACGCCCCATTTCTTGCTAATCTCCCTGGCCAACTTGGACTGATTCGGCTCCTTCTTCGCGGCATCGATGATCTCCTTCTTCTCCTTCAGCGTAAAGTCGGTTCGCTTGCGTTTCTGAGCTGAATTTGAAAAAAAATGATGTCACTGTTGTACGTGTGCCTGCGTGTGTGCTCGCGCTCTTTTGTGTCTCGGTGTGCGTGTTGTGATTGGCTTGTTGTGGCTGGCATCGGGGAGAAGAATCGCGTGTTTTGACACAGTCTGACTATGCGCGTACGTATTGAGTTATGTTGTGCGCAGCTGGACTGTAGTTCGTCTCTTCGCCTTTGGACGTGAGTGTGATAATCGAGCACTGCGCAATACAGACTTTTTCACGACTCGTGCCTTTTAACAGTCACACAGTAGTGGCATGGTAGCGAGAGTAGGGGGTGGCATAGTAAATTTATTTTGTATTGAATTTTGTCGGGACCGAGCAAAAGTGGTATAATAGCGAGAGTGGCATAGAAGCGAGGTGGCATAGTCACGAGCTTTGACTGTATATATATACATATATATATATACATATATATATATATATATATATATATATATATATATATATATATATATATATATATATATATATATATATATACATATATATATATATATATATATATATATTTTTTGTCTTTTTTGCAAATATTACTTCCGTCACCGAAGGTGAAGGAGGTTATGTTTTCACCCCTTTCTGTCTGTCTGTTTGTTTGTGTGCAGGATCTCTCAAAAAATTGTGGACGGATCTGGATGAAACTTTGTGGACAGGTTAGGTGTGTGTGTGACAAGAACGAACTGATTAGGTTTTGGTCAAGATCCGGATATGGATCCGACTACTAAAGTTTTTAAAATGATTCTTCACCATTGAGAGATAGGGCTAAAAATGATAGAAAGTAAGATATCTCAAAACGTTGTGGACGGATTCAAACGAAACTTGGTGGACATGTTGGGTGTGTGACAAGGAAGAATTGATTCAATTTCGGTGAAGATCCGAATCCGGATCTGGTTACAAGAGTTATTTAATTTTCAAGTGATTATTCACCATTGAGAGATTGGGCCAAAAACTAAATATAGCATGACATTTGAAAAATGTACTGCTCCATATGGATTAATTTTTCGATATGTTCTTGTTGATCAGGCATTGCGTGTCGGAGGTATGCGCTCTACCGAGTGCCTTTCTAGTTGGGGCTGTATTAATTGCTGCTTCGGTTTCATGTGTGACATCGTCTATCCACACCTGTCCTTGGAAATTTTTGTTAAGTTAGTTAGGGATGCCTTTTCTGGCTTGCTGTCTTCATGTTTGCATCCAAATTGGATTCTGTAGTCTGTTTAACTTTTCACATCTTCAACCAATCATACATTTGTCACTCTGTGCTCTTTTTTCAATTCCATCAGGCTGCTACCTCCTCGTCTCGGCAGGTATATTCTTGGGATGCACTTAATTTTGTAAAACATTTTGTGGATAGTGATGAGTTTCCTTGTTTTGAGATCGAGTTTATTGATTTCCGTTTGTGGCTAGTTTATTATTCCACAACTGGTTTGGAGCATTGTATGCCTCAAGTTGACCTAATGGTTCAGGTGATGGGCTTCGGATCTTTGTTTAGGATCTTTGGGTCCTGAGTTCAAATCCTGCTTGGCTGTTGAATTAATACCAGGTGGGATTGACTCAGCCTGTTTAGTTATCTTTCTGAGGCTGGTAAAATGAGTACCAGCTTGCTAAAATGATTGAGCCATTGAAAGCTCTGTAACAGAGTATGTCCCCATTGGATGGATTGGAACACTGGTACTGCAAGGTGGTTCATGGTTTTGATTTTGTTTCTTGGGGAAGGGTATGTTTTCAGTATCAGCCTCGTTCTCCACAGGTATTCTTTGGTAATTATAGTTCCTTGGGAGGATTAAGTGTTTAGTCTTGTGGTTCCCAGGGGAGCCATTAAGTGTTTGTTTTCATTATTTGGCAGAATTTAAAGTGTTGCCAATTGGCTAATATTTCGACATGGTTATACCGGGAATCATAAGCGATCTCCAATCGGAGCCCTCGAAATGTTTTTGCGCACTGGTTTGTGACATATTTGGTGGCCTTCTGCTCCGAGGTATTTGTATGATACCTTGTTTTCTAGCTCCTGTATTGTTGTATTTTGGTCGATTTTTATGTTGTCTGTTTTTATTGGTCCATCTTGTACTAATGTGCATTTGGCACATTTGTCTCAGCCAAATTACATTTGAATGTCGTTGGAGTACCGTTTAACTAATTTCAGTTGTTTTGCAAATTTTTCAGCATTCAGCTGGATGGACATGGGGAATAAGTGTGAAAGGAAAACTCATGGACATGTCCGGAAACTCATGGAAAACTCATGTCCGGAAACTCATGGACATGGGGAATAAGTGTGAAAGAACTTCAAGTCATCCATGTAAAATAGATGTGTCACCTTTCCTGTTTCTTTGGAAGTTAGGGTGTATCCGTGCCCTTGCTTATTAACGAGGTTGCTCACTGGATCCTGGGCCAGGCAAAACAGGAGGGGGGATGTGTGTGTGTGTGTGTGTGTGTGTGTGTGTGTGTGTGTGTGTGTGTGTGTGTGTGTGTGTGTGTGTGTTTTCAGAGGATGGCCTGGAGGCACACACACTTGCCTATAAGCAGTCTTGCCTGGGTTTGAATCACGGCCCAGCTATAAACTGTCATGCTGCTGTTTCACAGGCATGTCCCATCCCTCAGATGGACGTTAAACTCAGCCTCCCATTTGCCGGCATTATTTGGTGAACATTAAAGATCCCACGGTGTCCTTTGCAAAGAGGAGATGAGCTATCGACAGAACCCTGAATAAATTACAAATTCCTGCCCTAACCCACAAGGGGCACTACATCAGCAGCCCAGCCATATCCACTACACCAATGAGGCTACTCACAGCCTTGTGCTTCTTCTTCTTCTTCTTCTTCTTGCGTATGACAGCTTGGTTGCCAGGTAGCTATCATTTTGCTGGGGCATGTCTCGACCGCTGATGCTGTGCCCCTCTACTAATGCACTGGTGCTCATTTCGCCAATCTTAGAAAGATGAGAGGCTGAGTCAACCCCACCTGGAGTTAATTCAGTGGCCAACAAGGCTCAAACTCAGGACCCAAAGATCACAAGCCAGCTACCCTAACCACTGAGCCAACA